>NW_022436965.1:1809981-1993959 GCF_009761245.1 Sapajus apella | reverse complement strand
GTGTGTGTATGTATATATATATATATATATATATATATATATATGTAAACAAGATTTCACTCTGTCACACAGGCCGTAGTCCATTGGCACAATGAGAGCGCTTTGCAACCATGAGCTCCTCCCAGAAATTTTAATGCTCTCAAGTAGCAACAAATAGACTGCCAAAGAGGTGTGCTATCTTCCTCAATCAGATTCTGTGAAATCACATAAGGATCATCTTCACTTTACAGTTAATCTGAATTGTCAATTAATTAGAATTTTCTCATTTGATGATCTTACTGGTCTAGCTATTTCCCTGTATTCTTGTACCAGAGACATTTAACATGATCTTCAGATAAGCTACTTCAAATAACTGTAAAAATTAAAGCAGAGTCTAAGTTCTGAATCATATTTAGTTTTCCAACTGTGCATGCTGACATACACTATTAATTTGATTTTTGAAACATAATTCTACTAAATCTATTTTAAGCTACTGCAAGCTCTCGTTATCACATGTGTATTACTATGCTGCTTTATTTTTTTAGCAGCTCTAGGTCATTACACAACTGAAAATATGATAGATTAAAATTGAGAAAGTATTAAAAGAAATTTGAAAATTCTAATTTCACTCATCATAAGACTGCAACATAAGTAAAGTTAATTTAGAAACACCTTAGGGTAGTTTGAAAAAGGTCATACAAAGACTCATTATTAAAAAACACTCTCTAAAAATTTCTATGTCATTTGGCGATAATGCTTCAATGATCAAAGATTTAAAAATAACAGAAAATATATATAGATGTATTTAACATTAATTTAAACTATAATTTAAAATATTGTTTCATATTTTTATTTGGAACAGTATATTGAAAAGAGAGACAAAAGATATAAATATTCACATGACTGCCTTGCATAATTATTTAACTTTCATAGATATGAGTACCATGATAACCATAAATGGTAGAAAAAGAAATGGTATGCAAACCCTAGGAATATGAGAAGATGTAACATAATTTCCTAATAGGCAGGTGGGTGAAATATAGTGAATGTTTTTTAAAGTTTATCTAGAAATGACCTACTTTTAAATTCATCATTTCAAGATTCCAGTAAATTTCCTGAGCTACGAAACCAAAGCCAGATGACTCGAAATAGTGACTTGGTACTATATCCTCACAATATGAAGGCCCAATTGATTTTATCCATTGAGTATCAGATGTTCTTGACTATGCTAACAGGATACTACTTACTCAGCTTCTCAATGGACCATGCGGATTCTGAGGCCACATATTTCACCTATATACTCTGTATATATATCTGAGAGAGAGAGAGAGAGAGAGAGAGAGGAACTTTCCTAAAAGTTTGTCATTTTTCTCTCTAAATATAGTTAAATTACACAGCATGCATTTTAATGTGCTAGAACAAATTCAAATCATAATTCAAACCCATATATCCAACTTAAAATATTTTCTGGCTTGAATTATCATTATTATCAGGTGTATTCTAATCATTTTATACTAATAACCAGGAATATAGAGAGAATATGAATGATGTTTCAGCACTATACAAGGTAATTTTCATGAGTCTATTTATTGAATCTTCACAGCATACCCCATGTGTACTTACTGAGGCAAGCAGAGGTTATGTAGATCACCCAAGGGTTTATATCCAGAAGTAACAGCCAAGAATTTGCACCCAGCCTCTCTGATTCCAAAGTCTGCTTTCTTAATCATTGCACAACTCTGTGTCTTACATACAGTCTCACCAGTATCAAAATGAAATTTCTGTTTCCTGGACTAAATTTACTACTCCTCCTAGTGTACCTGTGTAATGGTTAATATTGAAGATCAACTTCATTAGTTTCAGGGATGCAAAGTATTGTTTCCTGGGCATGTCTCTGAGGATGTTACCATAGGAGATTAACATTTGAGTCAGTGGAATGGAAGAGGCAGACCCACCTTCAATCCAGTTGGGCATTACCTAATCAGCTGCCAGTGCAGCCAGAATAAAAAGCGGGCAGAAGAAAGTGGTGAGATTGCATTGGCTTAGCCTCTGAGCCTACATCTTTCTCTCATGCGGGATGTTTCCTGCCCTCGAACATCGGACTCCAAGTTCTTCAGCTTTGGGACTTGGACTGGCTTCTTTGCTACTCACTCATAGACAGCCTATTGTGGGACCATGTGATCGTATGAATTAATACTCTAAAATAAACTCCCCTTTATATATACATCTATCCTATTAGTTTTGTCCCTCTAGAAAACCCTGACTAATACAACCTGTTTACTGAATAGCAATGCCAGTGTCTGCCTAGTTCGTGTTCTTGTTTCTCACCTAGAAATTATTATAATCACCCTTGAACTGCTGCTTCTCTTCGATCTATCCTCCACAAAGGCCAAATTGGCCAATTTAGTGTTTTCAAAGAGAAACAGAATCTTTCCCTTTTACAACTTGAAATCTATCAATCCTTTAGAAATATACTTTAAATCCTTAGCATGATATCAATACAGTGATTACTAGGTGGCCAATGCTAATTCTCCCATGTCATTTCTTATATCTTTATTGACAATCATTGATAATGTGTGTACAGCACATGGGACTACTTACTGTCTACTAAACATGCTGGAAAATGAAAATCACACAAAATAGTTAAACTACACAAAAAACGTCAGCACAAGCACCAACAAAAAGTTCCTACTAGATGTCATGAAAATATGTAAGAATTGCAAGGAGACCAGTGCCAAAGATCTCGGCTTCCCATTGCGTTAAAATGAATGATTCACAAGTCTTCAGCCGGAGCACCTGCAGACCTTATGTGTTCTATTTACCCACAATGCCCTCACTGGTGTGGGAGAGAAATAATAGTGGATGACTCTTGCATTTTCACTTTCCAAGTCTTGTATGAATGGGTGTTTTTGGCAAAATCTTCTAGACAGCAACCCAACTGACGACGGAATCATGACAACGTAGCTGCTGGCATTCTGTCCTGCTCCTGAGTGGAAAGCTTGTTAGTCTAGGGATGGTGCGGAGTATCATCATATCTTACATTTGAAATATATACAGAGTCCAAACCTTTCACCTCTCCCTGATATTTACCTGGCTGGAGATAGCATAGTTTTTGACTAATTTGTAGCAATTGCCTCCAGTTGACCCTATTGTGTCTGCTTTTGTCTCATCCTAATGCTTACTTACCTTCAGTTCAGCAGCCAAAATGTGTCTTTAAAGGTATATATCAAGTCATATCATTCCTCTGTGTATAGCCTGTATCCTTTCTAACTATACTAGAAAATCGGAATCCTTACAATGACCTGCAAAGTCCATTATGATTCAGCCCCCAGTGCCTTTCTGTCTTTTTTATCCTACTGCTTTTCCTTTTCGTTTACTCAGCTGAAGTTACACTGGCCTTGTTGAAGTCTGCTTCATAATCCAGGCACTTTTCAGCTGTAGAAATTTTGAACTCAATCCTCCTTCCCCTGTAACAGTCTCTAGTAAGTATTCTTACCACTGACTCCTTCATATAGCTTATATCTTTTCTCAAATGTTAGCTTCACAGTGAAAGCTTTCCTCCATAGCCTCTTTAAAATAGCACCATGTTCCCCGACTCAGCGAGAGCTTCTGTCTCCCTCCATCGTACACATGACCTTCTAATAAATTATACAACTTATTTTACTTTATCTCTTTGTCACTTTTTGCTGGTTTCTGACTCTCTATTGTGCCTCTCATATCAAATAAATTCCAAACAAATATTTTTACTGATTTTCCTCAAGTCCATAATTTCAGCAAAAGGAACAGATCTTAATTCAGAGTGGGAACACAATAAATATAACTAAGATGAATAAAAGGAATGGAGGGTTGGGAGAACTAGTCTAAATTAAAAAGGCAGTATTGCACAGAAGAAACAAATCAGGCACATTAGAGAAAAAGATAGACTTCTGGAAACCCAGAAGTAGTGATTGACTGTAGAAGTGGAGA
Source organism: Sapajus apella (assembly GCF_009761245.1). Lineage (NCBI taxonomy): Eukaryota > Metazoa > Chordata > Mammalia > Primates > Cebidae > Sapajus > Sapajus apella. The sequence goes on along the minus strand of NW_022436965.1, from coordinate 1,990,014 downwards.
AACAAGGAGGAAGAAAAGAGTATCCACATTTGGCTACGCAGTAAGGAAAAGCCTAAAATAATCAAAACATTGTATGTCAGCTACGGAACCAAATCATCATATAAGAACTGGAGCGATAAAGGATGATTTCAATCCATGACTAGACTTCTTTAGCATGTGTGAAAAGAACATCTCTTTCTTTCTATTTGTGACTTTACCTGCTTCTTTTTTACAATGGTTTCCCCTTATCCATGGTACATACCTTCCAAGACCCCCAAAGCATGCCTGAAACCACAGATAATGTGGAACCCTATATATACCGCTTTTTCCTATACATACATACCCATAACAAAGTTAACTTATAAATTAGGCCCAATAAGAGACTACCTGCAATAACAGTAATAAAATGGAAGAAAATGTAACACTGTACTTTAATAAAAAATATTTAAATACAGTTTCTATCAAAATATCTTACTGTATTCTACTGTAGGTAACTGAAACTACAGATAAAGCAAAAGCAAAACTACAGATAAAAGGGAGCTACTGTAGCACAATAAAGAGGGATGGTATAGAACATGGTGACAATTTTAGGAATTGGTAGTAGGGAAGGAAACATATTTTGGTTTGAAATGTAGATCCCATGGCTGCCTGCTAGAAGTCATGAATACAGGGTAAGAGGGCTCTGGTGGCTCAGGTCTTCTGCTCCACCACGAATACTGCCCTAAAGAGTCCACACCAACTAATGTTCAATCACATGAGACCCAGATGGTCAGTTCTGTTGATCTTCACTTAACAACAACAGCAATAGCAGCAAATTCATATTCTTTTAAGCTTATGTGAAACTAGCAAGGCCTGATAAATGGGGTGTACAGATGAGGGTTATGACCTCTGTAACATTTTCTCCAGAACATACTGAAATAGCACAGATGGTGACAGGTATGACTTAAATCATGAAAACTCTTGGAAAGGTTATGGGGATAAGTAACAGAAGTTTCGGTCTCCTGTCATTTCTATCTCTGCATTTATTAACTGTGTGAACTTGGATGAATCATGTAATCTTTTGAGCTTCAGTGTGTTTAGCTCTATAATTAATACATTGGTTATAGTTCTGTAGTCTGATTGAAAAATGACCATTTTTCCAAAGGTGTACATTAGAACTATACATATATGATATATACATATATAACACTGATAAATGTATAATAAATACATATATTTAAATGTAATGATCTATATATTCCTCAGCCTCTACTTCCCTCTAATAATGACATCATAATTCAAACACTTTAAAAAGCTAGAATAGGCAGTGTCAACTTTGTCAACTTTACATTTAAAGGAGTTTTTTAAGGCTTTAAACTTAAATGCATATTGCTAAATGAAAGAAGCCAGTGTGAAAAAGCTACAGGCTGTATAATTCCAAATATATAACATTTTGAAAAAGGCAAAACTATAGGAATGATAAAAGTATCAATGGTTTTTTGGGGGTCCATTGAAAGAGGGAGAAATGAAATAGGTGGAGCACAGCACATTTTTAGGGCAGTGAACCGTGAATGATACTTTAATTGTGGATATGTGACATTACGCATTTATCAAAACTCATAAGCCAAATGCAAAAAGTATTGTAAATGTAAACTATGTACTTTAATTAATAACAATTTGTCAATATTGATTCATCAGTTGTAGCAAATATACTAGACTAATGCAAGATGTTAATGACAACAGAAACCATGTGGGAGGTGAGAAGGCATAAGAGAACTCTGTCATTTCCATGCAATATCTCTGTAAGCCTAAAACTGCTCTAAACAGTAGTCCATTAAAATTTTTTAAAAAGAATATTCAGTTATTTCTCTATAAATTAACATACTTATCATCCCCAAACTACCTTGCTACTTTTACATTACTTATATGTATATGGTTTTAAACTTAGTCTCCTTGGCCAAATAGTCAAATGTGTGGCTTTAACTCTCTCTCTCTTTCTTTTTCTGTCCTTCACAGAAATTAAAGACCAAGTATAAAGATAATTTTTATGTCATTCAGGCTCTAATCAGAAGACTTCCTGGTTTCTCGTGGCTTCCTGCTCTCTTTTGGTGTTCACAGGGAGGGAACTGGCTTCCACTGGCTCTTAATGTTTATTCTGGACCCCACGATTGATGTCGGCTGTTTTGACATAGCTTCCAATCAGGTATATGGAGTTAGTTCATTTTATGCTACTATAACTGAATATTCAAGGCTGAATCATTTGTGAGGAAGAGAGTTTTATTTCTTACGATTCTTGAGACTGGAAAGTCCAATATTAAGGTGCTGGCATTTTGTGAGGGGCTCCTTGCTGCATATCCCATGCAGAAGGCAGAAGGGCAAGAGAGTTGGAGCGGGCCAGAGGGGACTCACTTGCTTCTGTAACAAACCTGCTCTCAAGATAACTAAAATACTTCTGTAACAATGACGCTAATCCGTTTATGAAGGCAGAGTCCACATGACCTAATCTTCTCTTATTTGGAGGTGATTTAACAATGTTTCATTAGGAATTAAGTACTTAACAAATGAATTTTGGGAGACATTCAAACCACAGCATATGTCTTCTATTCAATCTTCTTGTCTAAATCTAGGACACTGAAAAATTTCCCCCAGTACCAGCACTGATTTTCTCACTGGGTGGCTCAGGAATTCTGGGCTTTGTCTCCAAAATAGGCTTTGAGATTCTCTGTTAACCTGTATTCAGGCCATCTGTGGTTCTGGAACTTGCCAAATGTGAACTTCTCTAAGAGGTCTGTATTCTCCAGAGATTATATCTAGGAAAGAAACTCTTACATCTGCTAGTTTAAGGGTCTATTAAAATTACTTGGAATTCTACTATTTAACCTCATAATAAGGCTTCAGGTTTGAACCCAGAAGAGAAAGAATATGAAACCCTTTCTTAAACACTAATCTCTTCTAACGTTTCTTTCCTAGACTTGAAACCCCTTTTACCATCCTTCAAAATGTTTATGGTTTTTAAATCTATTTTGTAGGAAAACAGCAAGTTTATGTACTTCTTTAACCTAATGTTTATGGATTTACGATTATTTCATACTTTATTGATACTAGAAGTCAATGCTTTTAAAGTCCAAAAACCTCTTTTCCCTAAAGTATTTTGCTCTTGAAATTTAAAAAGGAGGCTTTCAAATCTCTCTCTCTCTGAAAGCATAAAAGAATAAAACAAAAAGGGAATAAAGGGAACAAAAAGCCCCGAGAGAGAGAGAGAGAGAGAGAGAGAGAGTGTGTGTGTGTGTGTGTGTGTGTGTGTGTGTGTGTATGTGTGTTAGTACAGGCAAGCTGAAGTGAAAGGTGTGTGTTTATTTTTACCTTATGGTGAATACTGTATCTAGCTAGAAAACCACAATAAGAGAAAAATAAGATAGTTTATAGTTGCAAAATAAATTTTATCAATCTGATTGAAGAATGTTAAAAATAAAACTCCTTTTCTGTAAATTTATAATTGAAATTTATTTTAACATACACTAAAAGCTGAGTGAAATGACATTGCATTTTGTATTTTCATTAAAATATATTCAAATCATTAAAACTTTATCCTTTCATATTTAAATAGAAGGTCTGCATTTTGGTACTGTGCAGAAAGAATCTATAGAAAGCACTCTACAGACTTAGGTCACAAACGTAGTAGAGTTTAATCTGTTCTTGTTCCACTAGCAGAATATAATTACATATCAATGGAGAATTAGTGAAGTATAGCCATGTTTTTGAACAAGAGTTTCATTAATTCCCCTTTCTTCTTACATTTAATGTGATTTCAAATTCAAAGTAATTATATTTGGACAAGGTTCTTTGGTTAAAAGGGAAGCTGATTATAGAAAACTTAGATTCTTAGGTGCTTGAAAGTGGTAAACAATTATAGCCCATTACTTTGTGTGTTCCTTTTCCTCAGAAAGTCACAATGACCTACATTTAATTATGCATACATTACATTAATAAAGCATTCATAATATATTCATTATAAAATCCTCAAGAATTTACACATTTTTGAGAAATAAAAAATAAGTATTTTCATTTATTCCATATTTCAATTGACAATGCTTTGTATACAAGTAAAAATCTCATTTTTGCTATGAAATGGAAAACACATTTCCTTTTATAAATGTGAGTTATTTTTAGAGAGGAAGTATATGTAATATAAATAAATTACATATTTTGTATATGAATAGACTTGTGTCTGAGCCAAGATATAGATAGAAGTAGTAAGTGAGAGTTGTTGACATAGTCTGATGAGGAATTCATATGTGTTGGCTGATTGCTAAAGAAAATGGGTTGACACCGACTTGGAATAGATTTTCTAACACTTCATTGGAGGCAAACATTTTGGCAGGCAGAGGAGACAAAATCAAGGACTTTGTCAGGGCTCAGCAAGAATGAATTGGGTATGCTAGAGGTCTGCTGGGTAGGTTTTAGTAACCTCTGGAATAATGTATCCTGTTTATCTATCTGAATAAATAGAGGTGTAGGGCTCTATAGAGCTAATATTAGCAAAATCTTAGGCCATCTTAAAACATTTCCCCTTAATTCCAGTGGGTAACAAGAGTACTTAACTTTCATCCCACTCATGATAATCTCCATCATTTATGAAGTTCTTAGATACCCGGAGACTCTCCAACATGTCCATTCAGAATATGAAAGCTACTTAGCACTGAAATGGAAATTTAAATCTATAAATATTAATAGAACATTTGATAAAATTCCAAAAACCTTGATAAAAACAAAGCTGACATATAATACATCTAGAAAGGTCACTAAATACAGTATATAAAATCATTTGTATAAAAATATATATACATGCAAAATTCAATTCTATTTCTATATCACCAATTATTAACTATAAATAAATTTGTAAAATAATAAAATTTGAAATTGCATTTATAAACAATCACTTAGGCATAAATCTAAGAAGAAATGAAACATCTGCATTGAGAATAACAGGACAGTATTGATGTGAATAATATTTGACTTATGCAAGGAGAGATATATCATAATTATGGTTTATAATATTCAATGTTATAAAGTTGTTAATTATCCCATAAGGTTCATTTTGTAGATATTGCCCAGCGGATCTTACAATACATATGGAAACAAAAAAAGTCCAAGAATAGTCAAAACAATTTGAAGAAAATAACAAACCTGGAGGACTTAAACTAACAGATATCAAACATTATTAATGTAGAGTAAGTCAGGCAACATGTTCAAAGCAGAGGAGAGAAACTTCATCCGTAAAATGAAAAGGGGAGTCTAGGAAACGATTCAGACATGGAGATAACCTGATTTATGATATATGTAATACTACAGCTCATAGAAAAAGCTTAACCTTGTCATTAAATTTTACTGTCATTAACTATCAATTGGGAAAAATGGTGCTTTGGCCCCTATATTTTACCACAATTACAAATTTATCACAGATAGACAGTAGTTCTAACTGTGACCAGCAAAGCAATAAATCTTGTAGATAAAAGCATAGGAGATCACATGAGCAACCTAGGAGATGGCACACATTTTTGTAAAACAACACAAAAACCGTTACCCACAGAAGAAGAAAAAAAATCTGGGTTATGTTAAAATTGAGCATTTTATTTATTAAAAGATACTGTCAGGAGAGCAGTAAGGCAGCACACAAAATAGCAGAAGATATTCACCATGCGTACATACAGTGTAGGACTCATACCCAGAATATATGAAAAGAATATATATATAATATTTAAAAAGAACAGAATATACATGAGCTATCATAATTTAAAAAGAAGTAAAAAAATTCAACACAATTTAGCCCAATGGATTGAAAATATATTTTACAAAATTTTATATATATGCGCGTATTTATATTTGACCAATAACAGCCAAAAGTGGCTCAGCATATTAAGAAAATTAAATTGAAGATGGTATTTAAAAATATACACTGTAATAATTATAATAATAGAGCAAAAATATCTAATGCATTTTCAAACACTACTGATGAGAGTTTAACTTGTCAAAAATATCTACTGAACATTCTTTTCTTTCTCTTTTTCTTTTTCTTTCTTTTTTTTTTTTTTTGAGGCAGAGTCTCTCTCTGTTGACTAGGCTGGTGTGCAGTTACACAGACTCAGCTAACTGCAACCTCCACCCCCTGGGTTCCAGCAATGTTTCCTGCCTCAGTTTTCCAAGTAGCTGGAATTACAGGCATGTGCTACCACACCCGGCTAATTTTTGTATTTTTGTAGACAGGATTTTGCCATGTTGGCCAGGCTGGTCTCAAACCCCTGACTTCAAGTGATCCACCTGCCTAGGCCTTCCCAACTGCTGGGATTACAGGTGTGAGCCACCATATCCAGCCTCAAACAGTCATTAGCGGTATCAATTAAAACTGAAAATGTACTCAATGAGGAACTAGTAAATCTACTCCTAGGTACGCCCAACAGATTTTTGTACAGTTTCTAACACAAAGACATGCATTAGAACGTTTGTAGAAGGAGTCGTGGTGATGGCCCTAACTGAAAACTGTACAACTCCCCTCATAAACATTAAAATTTATAAATTTATTTATGAAATAGTTGCATAATTATACTCTCAGAAAATCATGGAAGATTATCACAAACGTATGGTGAACCAAAGCATCCAAACACCAAATAATACATATTGTTATATTTTAATATTTTGTTAAGTACGAAAACTGGCAAAACAAGTCAATGCTGTCAGAATTTAGGATGTTGTTATTTTCAGGAAAGGAATGGCAGATTGCTCCTGGATAAGGGTATTAGGCAGGCTTCTGTGGTCCAGATAATGTTCTGCTTCTCAGCCTGGGTGCTATTATCCAGGTGTGTTTATTTTGGGAAAACTCAATATATTTGCATTTATCATATGTGTGTTTATAGTCACGAACATATTATTTGAATACAAAGTTTGTTAATAATTAACTAATTAACAAGTAAACAGAAACAGGAAATTTAATAATGACAAATAAGGAAAGAAAATGAAATTTGATACAAAGAAGTAGTAGAGGAATCAATATACAGAATAATACAGGAATAATAAAATAATTCTCCAAGTAAACAGACTTTTACAGACTTTACAAATTTTCCCAAACAGTGTGGTAATCGCAGACCAAAAGAAAAAGGAAATGATATATTACATGTAATTTTAATAGCCATTTATTAGTATAGTTTCTTTCATATTTCCTTATTATTGCCACAACCCTGTGGAAAGCATATTGACTTTTGAGACCAATTATTTTGTTTTGAACCTTAACTCCAAAAGAGTACCAGAAAGGAAAGCTCTTGGACAAGCATGTTCGTTCTTTATAAAATGTATTTCTCCTAACAAATCTTGAATGCAACTCAGAAGTCTCACTTCAGTGATTTGATAGAGCCAACTCAAGCTGCGTCTGGGGAGCTGATAGTGATCACTTCTTCACAAGTTCACATCAGCGCCATCAGGTTGGTAGCCCTAGTCTTTGAAATGCTTATTATTAACATTTTCAGCACACCAACTAGATGACAGCATTTTTCCCCCAGCACATATTTGCAATATCAAAGAACAGTTAAAATTAAGTCTGATTCTATACACTTAAATTTATACTATTCTGCTTAAAAATGTTTCATTACCATTAATTTTTTTTATTTTGCCATTCAATTGTAAATATAGATAATAGTTAAAATGATATGAGTGGAAAAAAGTAAAGGAAATGCAATACGTTAATCTCAAAAGTTGCCGTTTTATTACTCACACCTTCCTAGAGTTTTAAACTATTAAAAAGTTTCGTATAAAAATTTGAAACATAATGCAATGCATTAAACACTTTAATTCATTCAGAATAACTACAAAATAGAATCTTTTATAATTTGTATTTATTATGAAAACTATAAGATGTAGTAACTGAAGTTTATATCATGTAAAGCATGTTACTTAGCTTAAAGTACTATGTCAATATCAATATTCATTTTTAAAGTCCTAATTTACTGTATTGTTTGAAATAATAGGATACATGTTTCATTTGAAACACCTCTACAGTGTTTCTTAAAAGAAAGACAATAAAATAGGTTTGAAATATACGTTGTTACAAAATTCAAGTGATATGTGTAACACAGTAAACTCTATTAAAGAGAATTAAAATCATTAATTACAAACTTGTGAACATTGTTGAAGGGATTCAATATATATAGCATTACTTTTTAAGAGTTATATTTCAAATGCAATTTAAAAGCTACCATACTAAACAAAAGCATAAACATAGAAACCCAGGAGAGAGCCCAGTAGAGTCATAACAATAGCAAAGCAAGCAATCAAGTATTATATTGTATTACTTCTGGCCAAGGCTATATTAATTGCAATACCACATGAGTTTCATGTTTTCCAGTACGCAGACAACATATGCAAAATCTAGGCAGCAACAGAGTTAATTGGATAAAATATTAGATTTGTTTATGTATTTGATGCTTGAGACATATTTTTTTGGCTTATTTTGTGAGTCATACTCTATAAATTTTAGTTTTAATATATGATGCAATAAATTTTAATAAGCCTGTATTTTGAAAGTGGAAGAGCTTTATGCACAGAAAATTTTATCTGTTGATCCAGTGAACATGAAGTGACTATAATATATTCTTTTTTACAGCAATGTGGTGAATTGTGAACTAATCTTGTTTCTACCAGTAAAAATTTTTTAAAAATTCAATAAATTACCAAAGTTACACAGATAGTACACTGTGTAAGTCTAATGCATTATGATTCAGTTAAATTTCAACATAAGCCTGACTTTTCATACCATTGAATAATACATTGCTAAAATAGATACTTTTAAATATACATTTGCCTCAATATTTCTTTAGGAAATCCTTTAATCCCTTATTTCAGCCCCTCTAGCAGCTTTTAGTCTACTTTATGGACCAATTGAAATGGAAAGTCAAGCTGTGCTCTCAGAGGTCCCAGTTTAATGTAAGAAAAGAGCATGTTCTAGTTCATCATCAAGAACAGCAGCAAAAAATGCTCTGAGTTATGGTTTCTAGTTCAGATTCGTAAGAATTAATTGAGTCACTTCCTTGCATGGTAGACAGAACTTCAAACCATTACTGATAAAAAGTGGTATTGGGGTTTTCAGTTTCCCAGTTTTAGCCTATTTGGAAAAACAAATTAGACTTGTGTATCCAGCATTACGACCTACCAGATTAAAACAAAACCAAGAAACCTTGTGAAACAGAACATGTAGAGAGATTCTGGTTCAAATTGTTTCTTTGTATAAAACAGCTGAGTTCAGGAGAAAGTAGAAGTCACCATGGCCTTTAAAAAGGAGTGAGGAGGCCAGGACTGGTGGGGCACACCTGTAATCCCAGCACTTTGGGAGGCCAAGGTGGGCGGATCACCCGGTCAAGAAATCGAGACCATCCTGGCCAACATGGTGAAACCCCGTCTCTACTAAAAATGCAAAAATTAGCTGGACGTAGTGGTGAGTGCCAGTAATCCCAGCTACTTGGAAGGCTGAGGCAGGAGCATCACTTTAATCCAGGGGATGGAGGCTGCAGTGAGCTGAGATCACACCATTGCCCTCCAACCTGGAGAGACAGCGAGACTCCCTCTCAAAATAAAAAAAAAAAGTGGGGAGTAAAGGGAAAAAGAGTGAGCAAAGCAAACAACTAGAGTCGTAAACAGCCATGGGGGTGTTTGTTCATCTTAGCAATTTAAAGCTTTGCTTTCACCACAGCACAGGGAATACACAAGCTTTAACCCACTAACTTAGCGTAGGTTGAACATACTGAGGCTCAGCCTCCACCCCAGCAGTGCAAGGAGACTCAGGGAACTTCATGATCACAGGCTGGTTTGTGATGAAAGGAAAACAAATCTCTGCAAAAGTTTTATTTACAAGCTTGTCTTCACATAAAATTTCTATTCCTTGCCTGGTTTCTGAAAAGCTAAACCAAAATTTCAGTCATTCTGTATTTATATCAAAGTGTAAGTTTCATACAAATTGTTTTACCTTTGAACAAAAATTATATAGATGTCAAACAGCAAACATAACTAAAGCAAAAAATACAAAATAGATTTAGGGATTAAATAATATACTAAAAAAAAAAACCACTCTCAGAGTGGAAAGACTAAATTGCAATGGAAATTAAAACTTTATCTGGAACTGAAAAAATAAATTATGGTACACATAGCACAGTTTGTCATGCCATTAAAATTTAGTATTAAACATTAATGTAGTATAAAAACCACAAACTAAGTAATAATTTAAAAAATAGGAAATTAAAAACAGAATAATTCAAAAAATTAGAGAGAAGCCTACAAAATAATGAGATAGAAAACAAATAAAAAATTCAGTGTCCAAAAACCCAACAGCTTTGTTGGAAAAATAATAAAGCAGCAAAATTCCTACGATGATTGAGCAAGATTTGTGCAGAATCCACAGATAAATATAATTACTCAGTTAAAATATACATTCAAAAATTTAAAATGTGACAACTGTGAACACATTTTTGAACAATTTCCTTGAAAAATATAAATTCCTAAAAAAAATGCAGAAGAAATACTGCAGTCCATAGACTCTTAAACACTAAAGCATCCTCTCGATCTCTTGAACTGGTGATCTGCCTGCCATGGCCTCCCAAAGTGTGGGATTACAGGTGTGAGCCACTGCTCCCGGCCTCTTTACTTCTTTTATAAGGCCATGGTGACTTTTGATTTCTCCAGAACTCAGCTATGTATACAAAACCATCAAATAATTTTATAAATGTATTACACAAACAACCGATCATAATTTAATATTTAAACCAATTCCAGTCATAGCAAAATAACAACATTCCTGAGCTGATTATATGGAGCTACTCTATCTTTACCAAGCAAGAAGAGCCTAAGAAAAGAAAAACAGAAAGCCATTTATTTTGCCACAAGATAGTAATTTTTTTTAATGTTGTATTTTCTAGGCATTTACAGGCATCCTATTGTTTGTGTTAGCTGGTTCCAATATTTATTAATTTTAATTAAAGAATAAAATATTTTTCTTAAAAGAAACTTCTATATACATTGTGAGGGGTGTGAGGGAAAATGGAGGCAGACAACTATAATTGTAAATAGTCATGAGGCGTTTGTGCATCTTAGCAATTTAAAGATTTAGCTTTCACAACATCGCAGGGAATAAACAAAGCTTTAAATCACTAACTTGGGGTGGGTTGAACATACTGAGACTCATTCTTATACAAAATTTATATATCTTTCACAAATCTTGCTCAATCATAGTAGGAATTTTCCTGTTTCATTATTTCTTTTTTTTTTTTTTGTAAGCTGTCAGGTTTTTGCACACTGAAGTTTTCATCTGTTTTATGTACAGTGTTCCCTCAGTAGTCATGGGTTATTGCATCCAGGACTCCCTGCAGATACCAAAATCCATGGATGCTTAAGTCCCATTCATAAAATAATGTAGTATTCACATATAACCTATGCACATCCTCAGCCATACTGTATTACTTAAATAATCTTAAATATACTTTAATTGATGTCTAGACTACTTATAATACTTAACGAAATGCTTACCTATCTTTTAATTCACATGGATTCAGTATGACATCTAAAGTCTGGTAATTTCAAGTTTTGCTTTGTGGAACTTGTATTTTTCTTTCTGAATAATTTTGCTTCACATTTTGCTGACTCCCTCACTGTGGAACTCAGTAATACAGAAAGCTGACTGTGTTTGCCTATATATAGACACATGCATATATACACACTATACATATAGTTTTTCTTTTTAAAAAATATATATAGTTAAGAATATAAGTTTTTTTCTTATCCCTTGCTATAAGACCTCACAATATAAAATAATGATCAAATCAGAAAGGAATACTTTCAAAATATTGGCTTTAGTTTTCTAATTCTCTCACTGCTCCTATCTATGTACCTTTTTTCATAGCTATTTTCTGCTTTTCTTTTCTGTTAGGCATTGTTTTTAGGCTTGCTTAGTAGGTCTTTGTTTTAATAATTATCCCCCTACACATTCTCTCAATAAACTTTTCATGGGATCTTCTTAGATATTTAGAGAGAAGAAAATAGGAAAGAAAAACAGTTTATATAACCCTCACAATTTTTAAAGGAAAAAAGGAGGACTAATACCATAAAAATTCTGATAATGATTCCTCTATATACTCTTATTATTGCTTTGATGTAATTTACCCTCAAAAAATCTGTCATCACACCATCCTGTTTTCCTTGATCTCCTTGAACTAAATATGTAATAAAAATCTCTAGTCCCTAAGATGCATTGCTATTAAATCTCTTTCTTGGAGACAACATTGAGGAAAATTATAATACAGAACACAAATATTCCCTCTTTGTGTTTACAATGATATATTCTACCTTCCCTTCTGTAGATATGAATGTACTGACCACACTCCTAGCTAAGTCATTCTATCTGCTGGTCCACAGGATTCCATCCTCTCTTATCTAAAGAAGAGCATTATCCTACTGTTTTCTTATCTTCTTCTTTCAACACATTATTTTTCTTCCTTCTACTGGATTTTAATCCTTAGCACACTAACATGACATGTGACATTCTTTCTCTTAATATAAAAACTTGAGTATGTTTTTCCTCCAACTAGTGTCCTTTTTATCTTCATCTATTTATAGAAAAATTCTTTGAAATAAATTGTCTCTACATGCTATCATCTGTTTTACAAATCTCATTCTCAATTGCACGCATTCTCATCACACGTTCACCCAAACTGTTTATCTGACTCTGCCCTTGTCAATGTCATTATGATTACCACATTGCAAAATCTCATGAGCATTCACTTGATCTAGGAACCCCACTACACACAGTTGCCCACTCTCTTTCAAAAGGCTATATTCATTGGACTTCCAGGATATAGCACTTTTTTTTTCAGTTTTCTTTCTGTCTCTCTGGGAGCTATTAATATTTCTTATTCTCTTTTTATGATTCTTTTTTTATCTCATTCATTTTTGAATGTTACAGTCATTAGAGTCAGAATGTCTTTTTTTTTTTTTTCTATTTACTTACTCTCTAAGTGATCTCTTTTAGTTTCATAATTTTATGTGCCAAAAACCTCTGAATTTATAATATCCATCTTGGGTTGCTATACAGAAAACATATTTTCCATTTTTTTTTTTAAATGGAGTCTTGCTCTGTAGCCCAGGCTGGAGTGCAGTGGTACAATCTTGGCTCACTGCAGCCTCTGCCTTTCGGGTTCCAGCGATTCTCCTGCCTCAGCCTCCTGAGCAGCTAGGATTACAGGCGTATGCTACCACACCCAACTAATTTTTGTATTTTCCATAGAGATGGGGTTTCACCATGTTGGCCAGGCTGGTCTGGAACTCCTGACCTCAAGTGATCCACCCACCTTGGCCTCCTACAGTGCCAGGATTACAGTCACGAGCCGCCACGTCTGGCTAACATGTTTTCTTATATATTTTGAGCACCTCAGCAAGATCTTCCTTGAAATTTAAAAGTATATTTTTTATATTTAAAACATCTTTATGTCAATGCCATCTTTCTTGATGCTACGATCATCAGACTTTTCTTGTGTGTTTGTTGGTGTGTTGGGGGAAGGGGAAGTGTGGCTGCGTATGTTTGCTCATCTTTCATAAGAGTCGATGCTCCATAAAATTCTGTCCATTCAATTTGATTTCTATTATTGTCTTCCTAGATACTATTAGAACACTCCCTTTCAAATCTGAAAACAATAAACTGGCTTATATATTACACCTCTAGCCAAATTTTTTATGTCAACCAGATGCATATCTAGTATAATTTTTCCAGGTTAAAGAAAAATGATTAATTGAGGCAGAAGCTTTATTTCAAGATTGTTGGTAAGAATCTTTAATTCTTCTTCCTAAATATATGATGAAAAATTTTTATTCTTCAAGATATGCTGGTATTAGTCCTCTTGCTTTGAGGTAATATTCAGAAGACATAATACAGGATACAATTTTCCCCTTTTGTCTTTATCCTTCCTAACCAAGTAAGCCTACAAGTAAATGTTAAAATGGAAGTGTGGGTTTCAGGGAGTAGCAGGAATGTCTCTGATACATCAGAAAGCGATTATTTTCACATATGATGCAGATTGCACAATCAAGGGCATACATTCTGGGCCTGACAGAGACAGGTGTAAGAGTACGTTTATAAACTTGCTTCCTTGCTGTCTCCCTTCAATGATCAAATGTGTATCAACCACTTAAATCTGTCAGATTGATTGACCCTAAGGGGAAATACCTTATGTTGTACCAGATCATCAGTTAGCATGCCTAGTTACATTTTTCATGAATATTCATGACTATTTGAAACATGAGCAATGTCACTAAACTACATAGTACTACTGTAAAAGAGTATAAAACATTTTACAGCGTATATTAATGATACGAAATATGTGGAAGACCAGATTAATTTACTCCTGCTATTGAAAATAGGAGAAAAACATCAATATCAATATTGTTAATGTGATTTTGTTTCAGTATATTTCACACTGCTATTTATACTACTGAAAAAAAGATTTATATTATTTCAAACAATAATCACTATTTTTTCAAATTTCCTCCAATATGTTTATATTCAGTAAATCCACAAGTATGTTGAAACTTTAACAAAATGTATGGATACAATATGCAATTTATATTTGCTTCTTTGAAGACTTTCAAGGTCAAAATAAATGAAGTCTAAATTATGTATTATGATAGGTTTGCCAAAATATTGTATCCCAATACAGATAAAAGGAGAGCAAACTATTAGCTTACCACAGTTGTGTGTTAAGAGATAGCCAGAATTTGCTCTCAAACTCTAAATGTCTTTACACACTTCTGCTTAATCATAAAGTTTATGGTAATTTTTATTTTATTTGTCATAAATCCACACTTAAATTTTTTTACTAAATCATTAGTATAAATTACTGACGTTTATTCTCAGCCATATATCCCATCTGTCTCAACACTTAGAAAATTGCCTGATCTCTAATTAAATGCATTATTAGTTACTCCTTAAATATATAAATGCAACACATCTGCATTGTATGACAATGATAGTGTTTCCTTTCAGAAATTCTTGCATGTTAATAATGAAACATAAACTATCTTCTAAAACCCAAAAAGATACTGTCCAGTATTGTGTCCTCCAAAGCAATTTCTATAACAAACCTAAGCCACATAATGCTAATGAATATTAGCAGGGATGCTAGAGCGAGGTTATATGTGTTTATGCTTCATGCCTGCATAACCGTGAAGACATAAAACTTTCTGAGCATCAGTTTTTTCATCTATAAATACAGTCTTTATTTTTTTAGAAGTAATTATTTAAATTAAATGGATTAAAATAAGATCTTGGAAAAGTGTTTGGCAACCGGTAATTCAAATATATATTATCATTATCATCATCATAATTTTGGAAATAACCTTTTCAACACATTGCTTAAGCAACATATGAAAAGCTGCCATGTTGTGTTTATTAGATATGCCAAAAATTAAACTGATGTGCTGTGATGATAAATAGAAAGAAAACACATTTAGAAGTAATCAAACAATAAAAAAGATTGAGAAAAATATAGTTTGTATAATAAACTTTTTTAACACACAGGAATTTAACAGTCTTTAAGACTGAAATGAATTTCAAGATATTGAATCAAAAATCTAACTTACTTTAACCAAAGAACTCTCGTGCAAGACCAGTGTTTCAAAGCTAATTCATTTCAGAAAGAATGTCACAGAACACGAACGGAATTTGAATGCACCAATGTTTGGTTTTTAATATTAATCTTTATTAATTTCATCTTAAATGACCACAAGAGGTGTGTGAGTCAGAGACAGATACCTTATTAAATTCCCCACAGTAAATAATAATTTGTCAGTCCTTCATTGTTTTAGACATTTTCCTCTAGGCAATGTAATGAGAAATGATGAAAATTTTTCCCTACAGAAGTAGGTGGACATTTCATAGATTAAGGATAAGAAAAATAAGTTCTCCTTGCTCATAAAGAGGAATAAGGCTGCTGCTCCTCCTCTCCCTTCCTGAAAAGATCTTGGAAATGTAATGGCTCCAAGTCCTGATTCCAAACCCTTGACATCTAAATAAAATCTCTCCAGGAGCCAGACGGTCCCCTGCCTCCCAGCCTTTAAAAACATAAGTTGTTTCCGAGTTCTGATGCTTCACTGATTTTGACAGGATAATTCTTCATTCTTCTTGATATCCTGAGGTTGAATTTAGGGATCTATTCTGGACACTAACAGTTGACTCTCTCCTTGACATAATGGAAAATGTATTATCTATTTGGATCATAGCAATTAACTAGACAAAAGGGTAGAGATCTGACCCTCAGAACAGGAAGCTTGGGCTTTTTACGGGAACAGTAGGGAACCCAAAGAAGTATTTTTCTTTCATAAAGCATTAAGTCTTGATTTTGAAAATTAAATAAAATGGCAATATTAAGAGCATACCATATAGACAGAGAAACAAGAAAGTGTTTTTGCTTGAGTAGTTCTAATAGGAAATATCCTACTCCTCAAACAAAAATTTATAATTCGAGTTATTTAAATTTACTTCTAGCAAACATAAAGTTTGTGGTTTGTGCTGAATAAAAATGTATCACAAATGTTTCTGTCACCCATTTTTCTCTGTACAGAACTATGTGATGTCCATATCAATTAAAATTTGTCCAAAATTTAAGACTTTAAAACAAGACATTTGTTTCACAATAATCCGGTCAGGAATTCAAGTGTAAATTTGCTGGATGATTCTGACCCAAATTTTTTTATGATGTTCTATTCATGCTGTCTCATGGAGACTCCACGGGAGTCAAGAGTGGGGAGAAGCTTCTAAATTTACTCATAGTCTGTCATCAGGTGGGTTTTTTGGAAAGGGAGAGAAAGAGGATATAAAAGCCACTGTCAGTAAACCCAGCATACACTTAAAAAGAGGATTACACAACAGCTGGAATGCCAGTGTTGCAAGTAGAGATCCTAGATTCTAGCTCCACATTTCCCAATCTGATCTTTTTTTTAAGAACAACAATTTTATCTGCAGCGGCTTCTCTGCAGTTAGGAGTGAGCTCTACCTTAAGTGAACTTCATGACATTTTATTTGGATTTCTATTAAGATACAAATTACTTTCTGACTTGTGTTTTAGTTGTTTAGGTATTTGTCATGTTTCCCTTTTCTGATTGAAAGCTACGTGAAGTTGAAATTCACATCTGAGCTCTCTGTCTTCATCATGAGTAGAATTGCTTGTAAATCCTAGGTGATTCATACGTTTCCATTGCATGTATGAGCATAGGAACCATCACACTGCTTGCCAACTTGATCATTTTATAAATTGAACAATATTGGTTGGACCAATATAGAGTCAGAATTTTTACTGCTCAAATAAAGCAGGAAACATACGTTTTAAGGTTCTCCAGTGTTGGCATAAAGCTGAAAGATATATAACTAATTGGTTTCATAAAGTAGAATACATAAAGCAAGTGATAACACAGGAAGTATATCTTTACAAATTCACAAGAGCAACTGTGAAAAACATGGTTTATAAATTTAGGCACCAAAGGAATATCTACAAAAGAATAGATTTGGTCCTATTGTGTGTTTGTTAGTAATAAATGTCCTGATCCCAAGCAAATTACATCAGTAAGACATCAAAACATTTAAATAATGAATTTATATTCCTACATAGGACTCATGTCTAAAATAAATGCATGATCACATAAGGTCTATTCTCTAGAAAGGCTCAAATAAAGGATATTATATGAGACTGAAAAATTGAAATAGCAAATAATTAATTTAATACAGGATCATTAGATTTATAAAATGCTAACTTTATAAAAATTGTCACTTAATATCATAGAATGATCACTGTAAAACCAGAGATATGTGAAGATGCAGAGGGAAGAATATTGAGAGTCACTTGTAAATAACTTGCATTTACATGCTGTCACTTGAGCATATTTTTAGTCTGAAAATAATTACAGTATTTCCAACTGCTTAAAGCCTAGTTTGTGTGTGTTTTGTGGTAGATTAGTCACTCAGCTATATTTTCCTATTTTCCTGTGGCTATAATCTAAAGTTAATGCAGTATATATATTTTTTCTCAATGAGAAGTGTAATTTTTAATTATTTAAAAATAGCATATGTAGGCAGCAGACATCTTGAGCTACTGGAATTTGTATCACTTGGAGGTATATGCAAGGATCAATCATCATCATGTTATTGGTCTCTACTGGCAGACATTGTAGGAGTAAAATGTAAAGTAGAATCATATTCTGTATTCAACTTTACTTTTAAATGTCACTTCACTTACAGCAAGTATAAGACTTCAGTTAAGCCATTGACAAGAGATTGAATCAAATGACCATAGAAGCCTTGTGGGAATGGAAATAAACACTGCTAAATAATCAGAGATGAAGTTATATATTTTATATTCAACTTTGAGTGAAATAATTATATTAATTTTTATTAACACTAAAATTCTGATTATGCAGTCTGATATGTATGTAATCAGCCTTGAACAATTGTTCAGTAATGTTAGGTAGAAAGTACAGGATTATGAGAATTTCTAGTTAAAAAAAAATATGGCATTCAGACTAGTTTAAAAAAAGCAAACAGTTTGAAGTAAAGTATTTAATAAAATTTTAAATATTAAAAAGCATTTACTAACGTAATAAAATTTCACTTGATAACTTTAATATATTACACAAAAATTATTGTCTTCCACAAAAATTTAACGTGTGTCTTCTTTGGACAGTCATATAATTAAAGCAGATGTTTGATTTATTGATAAATTGAGTGAATAACAGGGATATGAAAAGGAAGTTTCTTGCTATTTGCAAGTGACAGCAGATCACTTAAGTCTATGCTCCAAATTTCAAGATGTTGTCTGTGAAATCGTAGAAAAAAATGTAGAGAAAAACATACCCCTGTATGTGACCAATTTTGACATTTTGTAGCTGTGGAAATCAAGTAGAAATTGAGTGTATTCTCCAACATCAACAGATGATTGAAAGCTGAACTTTCTCATCTTCAGTTTAGTATTAGATCCTCTTTAACTGAAGAACTGAGAACTGCGCTGATTTACTGATTTTGATTTTCTTTTCTCTTCTCTTTCTCTCTCTGGTTTTTTTTTTTTTTTTTTGGAGCCCAGTCTGGAGTGCAGTGTCACAATCGGCTCACTGCAACCTCCGCCTCCTGGGTTCAAGTGATTCTCCTGTCTCAGCCTTCCAAGTAGCTGGGATTACAAGCACCCACCACCATACCCAGCTGAGTTTTTAAAATTTTTTTAGTAGGGACGGGGTTTCACTATGTTGGCCAGGCTGGTCTCAAACTCCTGACCTTGCAATCCCCCCGCCTCAGCCTCCCAAAGTGCTGGGATTACAGGTGTGAGCCACCGCAACCAATCCCTGGTTTCTATTTTGTAAAAAATAACTTAAAATATTTTTAGAAGCAAAATGACAAACTTCTTACTAATCTCATAAAGTAGATATAATTACTTACTCACATTACTATCTATGTGCTCAGAGTCTCTCCTGATATTGTTTTAGTCATACTTTGTAAGGAATACATGTTATTTAGTTGATAATTACTAGAGAAAAAAGATCTTACATGAGAAGTAGTTATGGGTTTTCAGATCTAATAGTCAACATAGTGGATATTTTCAAAACATATGCATTTTATAAAATGCAATCAGAGGCTTTTTCTAGAATTTTTTACATAAATATTTTCTCTATGAAAATTCTATAAAATATAATTTTTAGCATCAATTAATGTTACAATCAAAGTCATTATAGAAGAGTTTTAAAATGCTGAGATTATTAGAATATATACATTTGACTATTGGTGCCGTTTTCATTAAGAGGTGGAAAGTATTCAGTTTATTTTCTCTATAGGTATTTATTATATTAACTGAAATAAACCAGGCACAGAAGGACAAATTTCACACATTCGCACACATTTATGGAAGCTAAAATTAATCTAGAATTTTTAAGGATGGTAAGATACTCATTTTATTTTTAAGCTCCGGGTACATGTGCAGGATGTGCAGGTTTGTCACATAGGTAAACGTGTGCCGTGGTGGTTTGCTGCACCCATCAACCCATCACCTAGACATTAAGCCCAGCATACATTAGCTATGTATCCTGATGGTCTCCTTTCCATCATCCATCCCCAGTAAGGCCTCAGTGTGTGCTGTTCTCCTCCCTGTTTCTATGTGATCTCATTGTTTAGCTCCCACTTATGAGAATTGAAGTGTTTGGTTTTCCTGCATTAGTTTGCTTAGGATAATGGCTTCTAGCTCTATTCATGTCCTTGCAAAGGTACTCAGTTTTGTAAGGCATTATGCAAAATAATTGATAAACTTAAAGCAGAAAATAATTACTATTGAATATTATCCTGAAGATAAAACATGAATATTTTAATTTAGGTTTATTTCCTAAGAGATTCAGTTGCAATCTCTAATATAATTCTACATTTTTGGATCATGCAGGCAACTTATATTTTATTACTAGGTGCTTATTTGAACTTTTAAAATGATATACTGAGAATCATTTTAAAATGATATATGAGTTGCTGAATAACTCATATTCTTGCTAATTTGACTTTCTGAAATGTATATTTGCATTATCCTGAAAAAATTTAAAGTATTTGTGAAAATCATCAGATACTGACCAAACATTGTTACCTTTTCTCTGCTTTACTTTCTCCTGTGTTATAATTAAAGGTTTAGATTATTCCGGTTGTTTAAGGAAAACTATGTTGTTGCTTTCAATTAGGTGACCATAGATGAAAGCTGACTTTCATCAATGCTTTAACTAAGTGTGCTTATGTCAGGTCTTTAAGTAATTGTAAGTAAGTAAGTTTACTGACTACTGATGTTCAACTACAATAGAATTCATTATATTGTTATAATATTAAAAGTTATTTTTAATTTAAAATATAAGGAAATTATGATGTCAAATCTATCCAAAATGTGGAACTTACCTCTATATTTATAATAACAAACATGTAGCAAACATCCTGACATGCCTGAAATGTGCTAATAACTCAGGTCACATATATGAAATTGCTCACATATACGAGTATGTCTTTTCTCTACATCTTTTTCTATGATTTCACAGACAGCATCTTGAAATTTGGAGCATAGACTTAAGTGATCCATTGTCACTTGCAAATAGCAAGAATCTTAGCAAGAAAATAGAAATAAGTTATATATTTGACTGTTTTAAAGTTTTTTACAAAGACCTTACTTTTTAGATTATGAGTAATCTACACATAACCATTTCAAAAATATATACAAGTCATCACATTTAATATACAAATCTAACAATAGATTAGTATATTTGTTAATAATAGTGTATAATTTTAATAAAGCAGAACATATATATTCTATGTATCTTGCTCCCAAGAAAGTTAGAAATTTCTTTCAAAAAGTATTCTTTTCTATTTACTAAGAAAATTATTGCCTTGGGGGAAAATATTGTTTAGCACTTTTATGTGTGAACCTTTTCAACTGTAATCATTCAAATGGATAACTAAACATGAATTCTGCCTTAGGGTTAGCACATATCCAATTTGTTTCACAGATTATCTGATTAGGAGTAGATCGTCCACCCACCTCAACTCTAATCCCTGTACACTTAAAAATAATGTCACATACTAGAAAAATGTGTGATTTTATTGTGCCATTGTGAGAGTACATGTGTTATAATTTTCTCAATTGTATTTCTCTGTTTTTTAATTCCTCTGTTCTTAGAATATCAACAGTAACTGAATTATTAGAACATATCAGAGATATCAGGAATAATAATGAGAACATTTTAACAAAACAAAAAAGCAAACAAACCCAGCTGTCAATTTTGATTTGTATTCATAAAAGAACCTATGTAACATAAACACATTTCAATATACCGTTTTGCCATTTTAAGCTATTTGTCTTCATATTTCACAACGTCTAAGATAAAATCAGTTTAATATTTATTTCCAAAATACATATGCCTGCTGACAAAAATTGTGCCTCAAAAGACTCACAGCTCTTTTCAAATGTACAAAATAAGACTACATCAGAAAAGGGTAAGCAAAGAAAAATGAAACAATCATCAGGAATATTCTATAGAATATTTTTCTATTTTATGTTCAGGTCATGATATATGAATTTTGTGCCTTTTGGGAAGACTGTTATTAATAGTAATATAGTAGTTCAGACTCTCTTAGATGCAAATTTAATTAAAACTTCAGTTCATTATAAGGTTATTACTATGTGAAATCCAAGAATAGACATTCACTGAAACAGGACTCTGTCACTCATTTTCTTCTCTCTGTGGGTATGCTTTATTCTTTGTATCTTGCTTAATAAAATTAGTCTTTTATTTTTTTTATCTGCACCACATGGGACAAAAATGCCCACTGGCAACTTAAAAGTTATGTTTCAAGTCATTAGAAAGACTTTGACTGAGCCCAGCCTCAAAATCTTGGGAAATGAACTAATTAACCTAAATTAGATCAGGTGCTATCACTGTACCTGTCAACTAAGACCAAGAGATGAAATCACATTGTATGAACATGACAGCTTCTGCTTGAGCAATAGGCATGGGAAGTAATCACCAGGAAAAAAAGAGGATGCTTGTATATTTTCTTGCGTTTTTAATTCCTTGACTTTATTTCAAATGACCTGCCCAATCTGGCTTTGTCACTCACTTTCTTGTTTACACTTTGAGACCTCATTGCTTCAGCAATTGCCAAATCAAACATCCTTCTTCCTTCCAAGTACCAAGCCATCCCACCGCTGCTTAGCTTCCAAGATCAGGCACGTTCAGCATTGTATGGCAGTAGAACAAACGTTCTTTTCTGTGTTTGCCTTCAGTCTTCTTGGGTTTTAGTTCCCACCTCACACAACTTAAATTTCATGAACTAATACTATAAATATCCTAAACACGTTTAACACACGCGGAGGTGTCATGACACTCACCTGGCAAAACCTAGCTCTGGCTGAATGCAACCAGTCCTTTTCTTCATCCAGTACCCCATGCGCTGAATACTGCTTTATACRGTTTACACCGTTTGATTGACTGGCAGTCCTTTTCTTCATCCAGTACCCCATGCGCTGAATACTGCTTTATACGGTTCACACCGTTTGATTGACTGGCAGTCCTTTTCTTCATCCAGTACCCCATGCGCTGAATACTGCTTTATACAGTTCACACCGTTTGATTGACTGGCATCCCTACACATTGTAGTAACTCTTTGTCGTGGGCAACCAACATGATCTACTTTATCTTACTAAATTTCTCCTCTAAAATTTTTCTCCAGTTCTCATCAACTACCACTTTCTGCCTGTTTTACACATTCCTCCAAATCCCATTTTGTATGAATCGTGAGTACAATTCATACAGAATATTGTAGGCAGTGAGTAAAGCCACTTTTATTTTCTCATTACTAAAAATGAAAAGTGACTTACATCATCATTCGTCTTCTTCTGTTCTTTGATAACGGTGATGTTATCCAGTCTTCTATAAAAACCCACACGTTCACATATATACAGTATACTAACCACATTTGAGTTCTCAGAAAACGTGATGTATTTATTGTCCTATATGTCTTACAAAGTACAATTTTCCCCCACCTTATATAATGTTTATCTGCCATCATAAACTCTCTTTGAGACTGTAGCTCCTTCTATTTAATATCCTGTCTGTCTATTACCTGTCAGAGACAAGCTTTATGAAAAAGCAATTCTGTATTCTGTTTCTATCTGCGTGTGTTCTATTTATTCCTCAAACATGGATCTGGATCTGGCTTCTTTCCTCACTACTTGACTTGAATTTCTACTAGGTAATTTTATGAATAAACTTCTTGTTGTTAAATCAAACCAATACTTCACAACCTCCCTCTTACTTACGCCCTCCTCACTTCCATGACGTCACTCTCTTGTTTTTTTATATACGTCTCTGTTTTCTTCAACATTTCTTTTACTTGTTCTCTGCCCTATATTCTGATTTAAACATTGAAATGTTTGAGGCTTGTATCTAGGCCTACTTTTCCTCTCAATATGGAATCTCAGCCAGAAATTTAAATATTCTCTACATAACAAGGCAAACATCTCATGCCGTAAATACTTTAATCAGCTTCAGATGTATATATTTAATTGACTCAAAAATCTCTACCTGAATGCTATACAGATATTTTAAATACATCATTACCAAAACTGAATTACTGATACATCTTATAAATATGCACGTTCTTCAATTTTTTTCATGTTTTAAAATGACTCCTCTCTCCACTTAAGTCAGAAAACCAAGAATAATTTTAAAAATTCACTCTTCTTCATGTTGCAGCATCTAATACTCTACTAGACTGAAAAATGTTTATTATATTTGTTCGCTTTTTGGAAATCTAAGTGTTTTCTCTCTCATCTTTCATTTCAAATTCATCTCACCAAATCCCGTTTATTTTACTTCCTACGTTTGTCTCAGCTCCCTTTCTTTCCCTCTTTTTCCTTATTACCCATCTAGGTCAGGCCACCCTTACCACTGCCCTACACGGGTTATTATCTTCTTACTGGTCTCTCACTACTATACCTACCTATCTATCTACAATCCATTCTCTACAGAGTACACAGAATAATAGTTTTACACATAAACTGGCTCAATCATGGTCCGTAAATCTGTTAAATACATTTTAGTTACACAGGACACGGCACCTGCTTTTCTCCCGACCGCTTTCTTGCCTTACTTTCAATGTCTAGCCACAGTGGACTTTTGGTCAGAACATCTGTATAAAAAACCTGTTCAGGGCCTTGATACGTTTTGCTTCTCCTGAGTAAAAATTATTTCATCCATATTCAAAATATTAACAACTTTACATTCTAATTTAAATGGCTATATATAACAGAACCTCTGTTCTTACTAAAAAACAAATCTTAAGTAATATTTGATTTCTGATCCCAACCATCCTGTCAATTAGCTCTATGATCTTGGTAAACTACATTTCTGGGCTTCAAAATATGCATAGGTAATGTGAGAAAGTTGTAATTGATAGATAACTTTGAAATTTCTTTCAAGTTTGTATCATTTTTATCATGCAATTAGTCAAGACAGTGAATACAAAATAATCAGTATATGTTGAATCCTTACATACATACACACATATAAAAATATATTTATATATAACACACATATTGGGTGACACCTTAATAAATCCACGGTATATCTAAATAAACTCATTGTAATTTGAAAATATATTTTAAAAATTCATTTAGTGCTCCTAAACTATTAAAGCTGAAGTTTAGCTTAGCCTCATCTACTTTAAATATACTCAGAATAGCTACATTATCCTGAAGTTGGGCAAAATCGCCTTAACAGGAAGCTTATTTTATTATACAGTGTTTAATATCTTGTGTAATTTGTTGAGTACTGTACTGAATGTGAAAAACAGAATGGGTATATGATGATTCAAATTATGGTTCTACTGTATTGCTTTCACGCTACCCTAACGTCAAAAAGCTATTAAGTCAAACTATTATAAGTAGGATACTGTCTATATGTTACATATTCAGGGAAAAAGATTGGCTTGAATTAGATTAAATGAATCAGAGGAAAATGGTAATTGACATTCTACTTGATGCTTAAGGAGCTGTGTTATACATTAATATATGATTTAATGCTGAATATCCTTGCCTAGAATACATGGAAAATAATCTATATTTTTTCATTACATTTTAAATATTTTCCTTAACATTGAAGTACATTTAATATGGGTTGATGATACTTTCTCAATGTTTTTGTTTTATAATTGTATGTTTTTGTTTAAATGACAAAGGATATTGGGCATATAAAGAATTTTAAAGTGAACATTTTTCTAGTGTTGTAGTGTTCTCTTAATGTTTTTATTTTCTAAGCAATTGCCCTCGCTTTCAATCCTCATGGTTGCATCAGGAAAAAATTATCTTTATACGATATGACACTACTGTGCCCTACATTGTAATACAGAGGTGTTGAGAGAATCCCTGTAGTTAACTAAACATCTTCAGTTTCTTTCTTGCTATTCTCTTGAAAACAATTCTATAAATTTGGCAAATGTTAGGAGTGAATATGATCTGCTAGTGTACTGGAGGTAAAGAAAAGAATCTTTCGTAGCAAAAGGAATTAAAATAGATAACATTCTGAAAGAGGAAATAGCTATTGAAAAGGAATTTCTGGACCCCCAGTGATGTCCCAGGCCCTAATTTTAAAAAGCTAATTTTGTGGGTAAGTAAAATATGTAGCTGTCCTTCTTGTGGAAATCCCAACATTTACCCTAGTTGAAATCTTGGCTTTGCTTCTCCTTATCTGAGTAACTTTGAAAAATGTTACTTAGCATCTCTAGGTTGTAACTTCCCAATCTGCAAAATGCGATTTAAAAAAAAAAAAAAAACCTGCTTATGTTAGGTGATCGTTCTAAACATTTCAAACCTCATCTATTTCGAAGGATTTAGCATGGTTCTTATTGTTAAACTAGTGCCCAATAAAAGTTAGTTATGTGGTAATGATATAACTTAGTAAGAACAAGTATATGCCCTGGTTAAGTATGAAGCTGACTCCCTATTAACTAATTGGGTAATTCGGAGGCAGTTCTTTATCCCTCTGAGCCTTCAAGTCTCCATCTATAAAATGAGTTATTAATAAAGCTTGCCCCATAGGGTTATTAGGAGAATTAAGTTACTTTAATTAATTTCTGTCACATAACAAGGCAACTTTTATTGCTATAATCACAACATTTGGCTCTAAGTCTACCAAGTCCTTCCCCCAGCTTTTGATGAGGCTGTGGTATGGTATCCAGGGTTTCTTGGCTTGTGTCAGCCATGCAACTTCCAAATCTCTCTCTCCTTCTAGAACTTTCACACTCTTCATGTCTCAGCAATTCAGCTTGAGAGAGAATCCCTCTCTGACCTTCCTATGTAAGTGGAGAATCTCTGTTATGATCCATTTCATCGTTGAGTTTACTTCAGAGAAGTCATCACAATACCGACTTGTTTTATTTGTTGTCTTCTCTGTTTCTTTCTCTTCCACTAAATTACTAGTTGCATGGGGAGAGAAAGCAGGCATGTCATGTTCACTGAGAATAACGGTTGATATACATTGACACTCAAAATTGTCTATGGAGTGAATAGATATGTATTTTCTAAATCAGTAAAATTTAAGCAAACTTGCCTGCTCAGATGACCCTAATTGTCTTTTCAATGGACTTGAGGCTTGAGGATTAGCATTTGATTTTTTTAAATTATTATAATTTATTTTATTTTATTTTTTAATAGAAGCCGGATCGCTCTTTGTCACCCAGGCTGGAGTACCATGGCATGATCAAAGCTCACTGTAGCCTCGAACTCTTGGGCTGAAACAATTCTCCTACCTTAGCCTCCCGAGTGTCTGAGACTACAGGTGCACACCACCACGCCCAGCAATTTTTTTTTTTTGGTAGATACAAAGCCTCACTGTGTTGTCCAGATGGCCTCCAACTGCTGGCCCAAGTGATCTTCCTGCCTTGGTCTCCTAAGGTCCTGGGATTACAGACATGAGTGTGAGCCACTGTGCCCGAAATTGGCAGGGGTGTGTGTGTGTGTGTGTGTGTGTGTGTGTGTGTGTTTTAACTAACTCTTTGCTTATATGCAACCAAGATACTGTTATATGATCATGTAAAATAATCAAGATACTCTGTTACAATATCATATAAAACAAGTTTATGGTCTCAGTAAAAAAAGAGGGATAATTGCCATAATGGGTAGTTTTGATTATGTATCTAACCTGACCAAATTATGCAAAGAGACTGATCATGTAAAATATCCATATATAAATATTTTTCTATGATTCCTTTTTCATAAAACTGATACCTTTATTACTTCTTTCTTTAGTTCTTTCACCTTTCCTTTTTTTGTTTTTTATTTTTACTGGTTATAGCAGAGCATAAAAATCAAGAGTTGAAAGCAAGTAATTGCCACTCTTTTGCTTTTTCCTTTGACGGACAGTCAGAAAAAGAGCATTGCCGCAGCCAGGCTGAAATTGTGACTTATGGCAGGGTAAAGAATCAAACGTTTAGGAAAAAGAGCTTATGGAAAGCTTCAGGCTCTCAGAATTTGTAGCGGCAGTTCCAACTTGCAGATGGCAATAATTTCAGTAACTGCTGCCACCACTTGGCCCCAGACAATCACAAGAACACAGAAGACAGCCTTGGATAAAATTTATAGACTTTGGTGAGTTTATTCCAGAAACTTCTTATTAACCTTAATGTCTGTTATGTTTGGCAAATATGACATATTTAGTGGTCAAATTCATTAGCAAAAAGTTCCACTTTCTTCACCTGGACAATATAGGGAGATCCTGTCTCTATGAAAAAAAATTAAGACTAATAATAATAAAATTGAAAAAAACATATAAAAAGTATTTTTAACATATTTCAGTGTGTTTTTCCTAGGCTTAATTTATTTGAAATTTTGCTAAATAATATTTTTCTTCATATACAGACTAATAAACTTCAATTAAAATTCTACCTATGTAAGAGAGGGAAATCTATTCAGTTAATTTTTACTGGAATTAAAAACTGTTATTTGAAACTAATACTTGGATTTGTTCTGTTTTCCAAAATCATAGGATTGAAGGGAAAAGGGATGGGGAGATGTAAAAAGGATTCAAAATATAGCCAAATCCCTTAATGCCACATACTAATATAATATAAATGGTATTGCAGTAAGAATATAATGTTAAATACAAGTACATTACAATATGTCTGACATCCAAATATGTTATATATATATATATATATATATATATATTTTTTTTTTTTTTTTTTTTTTTACTGTTGGAACAATTTAAAGTAGATCATGGAGTAGTTCATTTGCTAGGAAATATTTTGAAATCAAAAGCCAAAAGAAAGCTCGGAGACTCCGAAAAGACTCCTAATATAGATCTTAATAATTCTTGCAATTACGTTTGCTACATTTTTTGAATAATTCTAAAACTGCCAAGCAGAATCTCAAATGTGATAGATGGTATTTGTGGCTAGGAATATGTTAAGATATGTAGCTGGCATTCATTACATTGCAGTGCTTCTCCTACATAATAAAAACATCATAAAGCACAAGCTGAGTGAAATGCTTTGTGAAGTGGCTCATCTGTCTTCCACATGTTGCAAGTATATATAACTGTTTCTTAGCCACGATGTACCTGTCATAGGTAAATTGAAACTCTCTAAAATGTCCTTGAAACACTCGAACATTTACCTGTATGGGACCCTGAGAGGGGATTACGGTTCAATTCTTAATTAATTGCATTGTTGCTACCTATATTTCAGTAATGCTGGCTTCGATAGCTAGGTGAGGAGAGATATTCCTGGGTGAAACCGTTCTCAGTAAAATCTGTGTCAGCATCAGTGCACTATTGAATATTGCTGTCTCAGTTTAACAGACCACAGCATTTGTGGGAGATGACACAGTCATCTCCGTCACGTATTTCTTAGCAATGGTGAGGATATGAAAGGTGATGACAGCAGGAAGAAGGCTGATAAGTGTAAGCAATGGAGGAGATTTAAACACAAGGAACACTGTCAATGAATTATTAATCAAAAGCTGCCAGTGATATTCCTTTTTTTGTTATCTCGTTTTCTAATTGAAACTACTTGTATTGAGGAGTGCTGTTCACATTTTACTTCTTTGATCACACACTCATGTCTTAGCAATCAAATTAGTAGATCCTGATGCTTTGTTTCCAATTAGTGTGAAACTTTGTATATTACCAGAAATCTTGTTCAGGTCATTCCATGAGGGACTTGTTTATCTTAGCCTAAAATAAGTTGGAACCATCTTACTATTGCTTTTAAAAAAATTTATTTATAGAACTAAGTTATTCCTATGTTTTCCCATCAGCGAATATTTAACCTTTATAAGGGGAACAAAAAGGATATAATAAACCAATGTATCTCATTTCTATCATAGTCATTCCACATTAACTAAAGCTAAATTCGGTTTCAATAATGTGATTTGTCTTAATTGTTCTCAAAAATTAGTATTTAAGTAATCTCTAGATTCCTCCTTTGCTGCTTTTGTTAGATATTATATGACATGAGAATAGTTTATTTTTTAATTTCTTTCTGTAGTTTCATATGGACAAGAAATTATGGCTAGCAAAATTGGGACTATGTACATCACTATTCTTACTTTAGAGTTTAGAGGTAATCACCGGTAGAAGGTGTATGGCTTCTCAATTCTGGGAACAAAAAATAAGAAGAAGTAATAATTTCAGAACAGCTAATGTTGGGGCACAGAAACTATATGCAAAATATGACGCTGTGACATGCCGAACTCAAGAAGAGCCTCGAGGCCTGTCTGGCCTACTCTCCCCAGTCCTGTCTCGCAATCCGATGTCTCTCCCAAAGCACAGGATGAAGTTTCTCCTAGAAGTTTCTTTATCTGCCTAAAGTCTGGACCTGCCAAAGAAGAGAACAGTTACCTCTTATCTCTTCCTTAAGTTTTCATTAGTTGAACTCATATTGCAGGAGGAAAGACTGAAGACGATCAACAGACTTGGACAGAGTTTGGCCGCTAGTCATTGTCTGCTCCTGTGCCTCACAGACATTGTCCCATGTCATCATATGTTCTTTAAGTCCATTGAATTATTTTAATAATCCTTTGCTATACTATTTCCCTAAATTCATCTGCGCTTTCCTATGTGGTTTTCCCCTGAGAAGAAAGGTATATTAGCATCTGCACCCATTGGGATACTGAAGAATCACTTTGTGATTTTTCCACGTGCATGCTAATAAAGTTGTATGCCATTTCTCCTATTAATCTGTCTTTTGTATGTTTATTTTTCAAGAAAACTTCAGAGGCTAAAGAAGTTTTCCGTTGGGCCCTGCGCTTTATTTGCTTTTGATCTAAGTCTGACCAAGGACAGTCCGCAAAACATTGCCCAAGAATCCCCAAAGTGGTCCAGAGTAGGAATACTACAGGCAATTCAGCCAACTAGCTTCTTCCTGATGAGGAGTTTTATTTTCAAGGCTGAGGGTCATGTTCTCCTTTCTTTTGCTATGTGTTTTTACTTAAAAAAAAAAAATATATTGAACACTTCACGACTTTGCGTGTCATCCTTGCGCAGGGGCCATGCTAATCTTCTCTGTATCGTTTCAATTTTAGCATATGTGCCGCCGAAGCGAGCACGCTGTGTGTTCTTAATAACAGCTCTATACTTCCCCTGGTAGGATTTCCTATGCGTGTAGCTTTTTTAAAACTCTTCATGATATGTAAGGCATTTTTGTATTTCTCCATCCTGGCAATGAAACTGCTATTGAGTGGAAATCACTATTTTTCCTCTGCTCAGAATCATTTTGAAAATGTTACTCTAGTTCTTAATCATTCATACCAAGATAGTAGTCAATTAATTAACACGACTTTTGTGATCAAATCTTAGTCATTTATTGGATATTTTCCTGTTAGTTTCTCCCAGCTGCTGTCTTTGCAAGAACCTTAATTTTCAATTACATATTTAAGAATAAAGATACATAAATAAAACTTTGCTACTCAAAATGCTCTAGAGAGAGAATCTGGGGAAGGTGACCAAGTAGGAAGCATTAGGAATCTCTCTTCCCACTTAGCCAATTGCACCGGCAAATCTGTCTGTTGTAAGTTTTTAGAATCCTGTGGTCTGTTGAAGACTTGCAACTTTCAGGGGAGGGCTTGGACTATAAATTGCAGTTCATGTCAGTCAATTTCATCTTGTAGCATAGTAGAAACTACCTGTCTCCCCCTCCCAGCCCTGTGAGAGGCAGTGGTGCATGTGTTCCTGGAGCAGCTTACACGGCTGCGGGAGATAGCGCAGGCAATAAGAACCCTGTCTTCCTAATATCCGGGATTTATGTTCTGATTGCTGCTTCTGACCTCAGAGGCGAGATGAAGAGTCAAGTGACCATTGTCGTTGCACGTTTCCCATAGTTGGAAGTCCCTTTCTCTCCAGCTGAAGTGATTCCAGTTGATCTTTTGCAACAATAATTGGAGAGGCAGTGAGCAGGCCATTAATTCCTATGCATGCCAAAGTTTCTTGTAAATAATTCTTCCTGAAGCAGTATCTTGAAATTTACTGCCGAGTGTGAATTTTAAAAATAATTAAAGCACATCCATTGGAATAGCTAACATTCAAAAGGCTAACCAAAGTTTAGCAAAGATGTGAGTAACTACAACTGTCATCCCCTGCTGGTGGAAATGTAAAATGCTACAATCACTGTCAGACAGTTTGAATAGGCCCTTAGCAGAGCAATCAGCTGTTTTACTTTTAGGTGTTTACCCAAGAGAAATAAAAGTTTACGTCTATAGAAAGACTCGAGTGATGGATACAGCTTTATTTTTAATAGCCAACAACTGGAAACAAACCAAATCTCTCTCAGCAGAGGAGTAGATACACAACCTGCAGTACATACAGTGGAATACTAAACAATAAAGAGGAATGAACTCTTGCTACATAGCATTAATGAATCATACAATCATTACATTTAGTGAATAAAGTCAAAGAAAGAAAAAAAATTGTTCTTCAGCCAAGAACTGAGGCCTTATTTGTGGCAGGGTAAGCAAAAAATGCTAGTTGATGGCACCACCCACTGAACATGACGTTTTGGTAATGAGTCACTCTAGGCATGTTACCTTTACTCCCTGTACTTCTATTAAAGAAATGTGTTGGCTGTCACATTTGTGTGTAGCACCATCAGCAGTACAACAGTGAGTTACCTAGTATCCTGTGGCACTGATCTCTGCCAGCATTGGCATTATGGAAAAGGACAGGAAAAGATTAAAGGAATGTTTTAAATAGAAGGGTTCTGGCCAGCTTGACTTATCATTAAACTCAGTGCTAAACACAGGGCGAACCTGTTCTGGATTAATTGCTACAGTTGGGGCTATATACCATCTTAAAACTCATGATGGCTGAAAGATCAGGTGGATTCACTTTAGTAGCTACATACTGTACCTAGTACACCAAGATAAATTAGAGGGGAAAGTTTCTTTCAGCCTCAGCTATCACACTGGAAGAAAACTGAACTGGACTTTGCTAACAAAGAAGACACTTGTGAGTACTTTGAGGCTGGCTCCTAGAATAAGTGGTAATAAGTGGGAAACACAGTAGAAGGTAAAATGGGTTTTTGAACTGTTTATGCTTACGTAAGTGGAATCTTAAGTATTACATTCTGGAAACGGTTAGCAGTATATAATTTGTATCTTCAAAATATGACATATAGCCTCTGGGATTACATTAATATTGTGAGTACTTAATAGTTTGCTTTTGTTTAGTGTTTTCATTTTTTTGTTTTGATCTGATTTTATCTGCATGGCATTTTATCAGACATGTCTGGCGGTATAGAACAGAATCCGCTCAGACAAACTTGAATGTAGAGGTAAGTGAGGAAAGGTGAAAAGAATTCAACAAGTTAGAGCCAACCTAAAGAAAGCCAAAAGAGGCGCAGAATTAAATTCCCTCTGGGAACTTTTGCAGAGGTTCATTCCTCTAGTGTCCTGCAAGTAATATTGACCCAGTTACCCAACTCCTCATTCTCAGTCTCTTAGTTTAAATTCTCAAAAGAGAGAATATAATTGGCTTTATACCTCTAAAGAATGTTTTATTTTTTAATGCTTGGTCACCTTAATAGTCCAGAAAAATAAACTGACCTGGAAGGGCAGGGTTAGATAATACAAATATTTATGTACTAGGTACAGGACTGAGATTCTTAGAAAAATACATATACAATGCACACAAAAATTTTGCCCAAATGTATAATTTTAAATATGCTGTTGGCTTATGCGCTCAAATAGTACCATAGAAAATTGCAATAACTGTATACCAACTTCACAAGATGTCTCCAAAGATTGATGGTTGAAAAAAGAAGAGTCGCATGAGCATAGCCTATTTCACCTATTGCTCCACTCTGCATTCATTGATAAGAGGCAAATCTAGGACAATACTTTTAGACATTTGGTAAGTGTATTTTAAGGAAAAAGAGAAAATGCACAGCAAAGAAAAGTGTATGTTTCAGTGAAGAAAAATGTCTCTCCACTGATCCACCACAGCAGGCCTGACAGAGTCAACAATCTTATTTGCTGTGCTTGGTGAAATTTAGCCTAAGCAGTTAAGTGAAATTGATGACCTGCGTTTAGACTTCGTTGCTCACATCGCAACTGTAATATCCCTAGGCCACTGGTCAATCAATGGAGAGGCTAGGGAAGAAGTATGAATGACATTCTGTTCTAATTTGGTTTAAATAGAATTTGTGGATATATTTTTTCAAAGTTTTTAAAAATATAAATTGTTGAGTTGATGTTGCCTCTTATTTCCTATTCTTTCTGTTCATTTCAATCTGTTCTGCCAATGTGACCTTTCTCCAATATATTTCCCAAATTTGCTGGATCAATGATTTTTTAAAAATGTATAAAAAAAAAACATTTAGCAAGAAGTAAATAAGCAGATATTAAAGTATGCACTGGGAAAGAATGTAGCAGAAAAGTGCTGAATGTGGAAAGGCTTTATTTCATGTAATACATTAATATAGCAGCCATTAATTGTGAAAGTTCACAATTTACAAGCAATGTATCTACCACTCTCAGTACACCTTTTCTGATTCCCCAGTGCAGGCTAGGGTTTAACCACAGGTTAAACACTGATTAGTTCCCCCTGTGGCTAAACCCTAGTTGCCTGCAGTATTCATGGTGGCTGAAGAGTCAATTGTGTGTTAAAAAACAACATTATATTAATTCATCCCTTCTCAGCTCCAGTTTTCCCTTATTTACCGTCTGTCTGTGCCTTCCGCTACCATTTCTCCATCTTAGACTTCAACATATTTCCAGGGTTGATTGATGTCCTCGGGCACTGCTTGGGTTACTTCTGCTTACATTTGACAATACACTTTAATGAAGTTTATCTTCCCCAGGTCTGGAAATCTATTGTCCACTGTTGGCTTGGTGCTGACTTGGCTACTATTGGTTTATATTTGCTCTGTTCATTTATTGTCATTTTGATGAAATTTCAAGAGGAAAGGGGGAAACCGTCATGTTTTAGGTGCAATATCTTTATACATTAGCTCCAATAAAGATTTGTGAAATTTAGTTTTGGTCTAACAAAACTAGCTACACCCATCAAATTTTAAAAAATATTTATATCATACAAAGCAGTGCTATGCAATGTTGAAGCATATATTTTGCTAATGTTACATTTTCTTTTAAAGTTGTATATTTCAGTTTAGTTTCAAGATGCGACAGCTTCTAAAAACAAATAGCAAGACGATATTGTGCAAAATGAACACAGGAGAAAATGTTCTACTTTTTGAGTTTTTACTTATGAAAATATTTTATACATTACACCCTAGCAATCTATAATTAATCCATGAATAAGTTTGCCCTTTCAAAAAGGATATTCTAGTGAACAGCTTTCCCCGTCAGATTAAAGCAGTGAAGGTGAAGTGAAAAGGAGTAATAAAAGATGCAAACCTTTGAGCTGAAACCTCAAATAGGAACATCTTTATTCTCTCTTAAATATTCTTTCTAATATTTTGCATTGCTAAAATAAGGCCAAAAAGCAAATGCTAAGAGCTAGGCATGTTGGCAAGGGAATTTAGAACAAAACACAATGCATACCTTTTATAATTCTCAAAGCTTTTTGGAAAAAGCTCACTAGTGATATTACTTTGCAAATGTTTACTTTTGAATATTGACTTCCTAATCTATAATGTTTCAAGCACAAAATAGGTATTTACATACATTCACATAACTCAATATTTTAAAGCCACCCAAATTAACTTTCTGGAATTCTCTATTATTATGAAATAAAGGGAAGGGGAAAGCACTACGCATTCAATATTCCCAATTTTGAAAATGCAAGAGGTATACAAATGTAGGTTTGCCTGAGGCTATTATTGTGTAGATAATGAGTGTCTCCCAGTACCATGTATTTCATAATAGTTTAGAGCTTTGAAAGCATAAGAGTGGGATGTTTGAGAACTGAAGATTTATCTACTCTTGCCTGAATACATATGGGATTTAGCTTTTAGTTTTCATTCAATCTCATTAACCTGTTCTTGTTTACTGTAAGTCTGTTATTATGTTCTGCTTTCAGCCTTTCTTTTATAAATGGCTTATATGCATTGCATGGCATGTTATTCAGTCTTACTGAATAATAAAAGCTCATTAAAAAAGGCATTAAATATAGAAAAACAAAAGACTGTTATTCCAAAATTCTATTCCGCCAACAACTACTTATTCATTCCTCAAACTTCTTTTTCAATACTTATACCTAAAAATCTCTGTTTTTTTTACAGAATTATTTTATTTGTGGTTATATAATATATCAACTCTTTTTCCATTTCCTTTTTCATTTCTGCTTTGGCAAGTAGAAAGGAAAACTAATATGCTAGAATAATAGACTTTTAAAATTAACATTTGATTTTTTTACCTTCTTTCTAACTTCAAACATATACACACACAAAGACAAACATTTTTACATACAAGGAATGAGGAAAATCATCAAATGTGAGCTGCTGGAAGTGCTATATTTATAGCTCTGTGAGTACAAACATAGGTAAAGATAATTAGACATTTGTCTTCTAAAAGAAATAATAAAAAGTCTACAAAGGAGGCAGAAATCAGGAGTCAGGAGCTATACAGGAACCATACAGAAGTCCTGTTTTTAAACAGGACCTATAAAAACGTCTGATAAAATGAGACCGAGAGCTACAAATTAAATGAACCAGCAGGCTTAGGAAAAGACAGACAGAGTCTAAAACACGAAAGCCAAGTGAAGACACATTCCTAGTTACTGCCTGAGCTGTCATCGCTATGTTTGAATGTGTCATCCAGAACTAATGTATTGGAAATTTAATTCCCAATGCAACAGTGTTGACAAGTAAGGCTTTAGGAGATAAGTAGGTCATTAGGGCACTGATCTTATGAATGGAGTCATGCCATTATCATGAGAGTGAGTTAGTTATCATGCAACTGGGTTCCTGATAAGCGGATGAGTTTATTCCCCTTTCCTGTTATTCCCTCTCTCACACTCTCTTCTTCTTCAGTCTTTTCCCCTAAGATAATGCAGCAAGAAGACCCTCACTAGATGCTGGCACCTTGATGTTAGACTTCCCATTCTCCAGAACCAGGAGATATATATATTTCTCCATTACAATGTCGAGGGTATTCTGTTATAGCCACACAAAACAGACTAAGACAGTTATATTCCTATTACTAACCATGGCAGAAGTCCAAACTCCCAATATAGGAGGAAATTCTGGCCTGGGTGTATGGGGGCTGGATGGGAATCAGAAAACTGCTGGAAATGAATGGAATATAAATTAACTCAAAGTGAATCAACAAACTCAGTTTCGGAACACTTGGAGAACACAATGCTAAAAACATAACAACAAAAAATGAATAATAAAAAAACGCTCACATTGCAAATAAAAGTAATAAAATATAACTAACAAATTTTAAAGGATGTCTTTTCAGCAACTCAGTGATATAAGTAAGTGAAAAATACTCATAAAAAGAAAAAAGCAATAAGGAAAACAGGCAGAAATGTGTCAAAAGTAAAATGACACAATGTAGAAATACAAACATTGTAAATTAAAAATAAAATCACTAAAGTTTTAAAAGCATTAAAAAGACAAAAATATAATTTATAAAAAGAGTTTACATAAAAAGGACGGAAATTAAAAAATAGTGAAAGGGAATTAAATGAAATATTTATTGACTGGCTCATTAAATAGTAGAAATCATGTCTAACAGTAATTGCAGAAAATACATTTTTGAATTTTAAAGAATTAATATTTAGTGTTATGATGGTTAAGAATTTTCAGAATTAAAGTTCTCATGTTAAAAATGAAAGTAAAAACCAAGCAAGATGAATTAAAACAAATCTCTGTGACACATTAGAGTGAAAGCTAAGAATATCTAATTTAGATAGAAAATCTAGAGATGAAAACATAAGGGGCAAATTTAGATTACCCACAAACAAATTGCCTTTAGACTGTCTAAAGTTCTTATTAGCAAGAAAAAAAAAAATACCAGCAAAAAGTAGTAATACCATGTAAGTACTGAGACAGACAAATAACAGTTTAAAAACATGCCTACCAATACCATTATCCAATGTAGATCAATAAAAATCAATTACAGTTTTAAAAATACAAACAAAATGTACGCTTGAATGCTAAAAGGGGGCAGAATTTAGAGACTAATTTATTAAATAAGGTGCCTTTATTAAGTATTAACACTGAGTGTGTGAGACATTGATTTTACTCAGCAAGGAGACATTGCTTTCTATTTTTCACTCCTGCCTGGAGTAGGATCTGTTCAGAAAGCAGACATCAGTTGTTTGATCTCAAGGAAGCTACACTCCTTTCACAACTTCCAGACAGGCATTCTAATTAGTCCAAATCACTGCAATTATTCTATTCATCCTTCTCTCTAAAATACGTAGGAGTGGCCATGAGGGATTTTTTTTTTTTTTTGGCTAATTAGCTATAAAGTCAAGCCTGATCAAGAGATTCTGAAGATCAACAACTTACAAAAACAAACTCTTCTGTTGTTCTTATTCTTACAAATTTTTAATTGTTTCAGGTCTTAGATTTAAGTCCTTGATCCATGTTAAGCTAATTTTTGTATAAAGTGAGAGATGAGGATCTAGTTTTATTAGTTTTATTTTCCTACAGATGGCTTGCCAATTATCTCATAACACTTTGTTGAATAGAGTGTCTTTTCCCACTTTATGTTTTCGTTTCCTTTGTTGAAAATCTGTTGGCTGTGTTTTTGAACTTATTTCTGGGTTCTCAATTCTGTTCCATTGGTCTAGGTACCTATGTTTATACCAGTATCATGCTGTTTTATTGACAATGGCATTATAGTATAGTTTGAAATCAGGTAATGTATTGTCTCCAGATTTGTTCTTTTTGCTCAGTCCTGCTTTGGCTATGCAGGCTCATTTTGGTTCCGTATGAATTTTAGAATTGTTTTTTTCTAGTTCTTGGAAGAATGATGGTGATACTTCGATGGGAATTACATTAAAATTTGTAGATTGCTTTTGGCAGTGTGGTCATTTTCACATTGATTCTACCCACTCAAGAGCATAGGATGTGTTTTTCTTTGTATCATTCTGATTTCTTCCACAGTGTTTTGTAGTTTTACTTGTAGAGGTCTTTGTTCTCCTTTGTTTGGTATATTCCTAAGTATTTTACTGTTTTTGCAACAAAAGTAATATAATATTTAAAAGTGTGCTTTCCATGATATCAGCATGCAAAAGTTCGTAGCATGCCAAGAGTTTCCAAACAATAAAATAAAATAGACAAAATATTGTACTAATAAAATCAACAAAAATTATAAGATATTTAGAGTATAAAATTGAGGGAAAGAAATACAAGGATTTTCAGGAGAATATTCCATACATCATTTGTATTATACTCCATACATCAACTTCAGTAGCTTGAGTGTGTATCACTTTTTAAATAACCTCAAGAATGCTGTGTAACAGTTAGCTTCACAACTCAGGCTGAGTTTAGCTGGGAGACTGCTTTGTAGTGTGGAGGCTGTGATGAACATCTGGGGCCATGGAGTGAACTGGCCATGAGTCTTTCATTCTTCCTAATAGGCTAGCCTTTTTGGCTATGACAGATGATCAAGAGAAAACAAATGAACATCCTAGCCTTGTTAAATGCCTCTTGTTGTTTTACCCTTGCATAATATCACTTTGACCAAAGTATGTTATAAAGCCAGTCTGGAATTGAGAAATAGTGAAGTAATATCACCTTTTTAGTGAGAGAAACTGGGAAGTCACATGGCAAAGAATATTCTGGCAGAAGTTATAAACTGGGCCATTAATGAATTCAATATACAACAATCAGATAAGTATGATCATGAATGTGAGCATGTCATATAAAATCTGTTAGAATTTTTCATATTACACTATATATTCAATGTAATTTCAATAAAAATATCAAAACATATTTTACTGAACTTAACAAGCTAATCCTAAAATTTCTACAAAAACGTAATCACCAAATATACTCAAATCAGTTATGAAAAATAACAACTCAGAGAAAGAGGGTGAGTGAGTCTATCAGGTATCAAGCTTTGCTTTAAGTTGTGTTTTGGTACTGTCTTAATAAGATAAGTTGAAAAAAAATATGGAAAGCCTAGAAACAAAGCAAAAATATAAATGAAATCTATGAGAAATAGCACTACAACTTAGTTCATGATTGATGAACTATTTAATGAACTTTTCTTGGACAATTGACAATTTACTTATATGCAAATGAATAAATTAGATCTCTCTTTTACATCACACTCCAAAACACAGTTCCAATTAAGACAAAATATCAAAACTGAAATTTAAAACATTTAGTATGGTATAGTTGAATGTATGGAAGGCTAGTAAAAACTTGCTTGAATAAAACAAAGAACTAAAAGTCAAAAGTATGAAATGAATAAATTTGAAAGCATCCACTGGAGAAACATCCAAGTGGTTGGACAGCTATGCTAAAGAGAATAGATGTGTTACACGTGGATCCAATCAACTATCTCAGCAAACACCATCAATAGAGACGTGATTATCCAGAAGACGTTTACAGAGGGCCCATTTAATGGTTTGAGCTCTTTTTAATTGTGCAGGAGACTGACAAGAGTTTAAGAATCTATGTCAGTTGAAATTGACTGAAAGGAACAGCAAAGAGAGAAAATGAAGAAAGAATGGATCTGAGGGCAGATCCATGGATGCATAGGCCTAGGCTGGTAGTTTGCATGAGTTAAGAGGGCAAGGATGTCTGCACAAGAGTGCTCAGAGGACAGTGAGCTTGCTCCTGCCCAGAACAAAAAATTATTCTGTTAGAGGCTGTGATGGCAAATGACAGAAAGGGAAAGTATCCTTTAAGATTTAGGGAGATGGTCCAGAAAAACATAACCCTAGTTTGGATTTAGAGCTTATTAATAATAATAGCAATATTTTTTCATAATATTTAAACTAGTAAGCCTTTGAATATGATTCCTTAAAGTCCATTAAATTTAATATATAAAATGTGTATATTACACAAACAAAATATTAAAATATGAAGTTATTTGTTTTCCTCAGTTTTCTTAGTTTTATTTTCTAGAATTTGTTTTTCATTTTTCAGTGCAAAAAATGTTTTTTTTAAAAAAGGGAAATTTATCCAATTATATTATATTGTATTATATTACACTATATTATGTTAATAAAGTTTTTTGTGTGTGTCAGGTCCATTAGCGTATTAGTGTAGAAAGAGCAATGACCTTGTAAAAAAGACCTGATTTCTGGATTTATTGCTGCCTCTTAATACTTGGACTTTGGACAAGGCACTTAACCTCTCTAAGGCTATTTCCTGCCCTACATCACAAAGTAGATGTAAGAATCAAATGAGGTTATTTGTGAAGGTTCTCTAATTCTCAGTATAAATATCAGGAATGATTATTGCAAAAATAATTTTAACGCAATTCTCAGTCTTATATATACAAGTAATATGCATTTTTCAAATTAAATCGATATTTTTTCATTTGGAAACTGTCACCTATCTTATAAAACATATTTATATTATATCATAAAACAGCAGCATATTTATGTAGGATTCTGTAATAATACTCAATAGACTGTAAATGTTTATGTGTACATGAAATATTATACTATGTCTTTATCTAAAAGAGTTTGAAGTTATTTTAGATGAACAAGTGTGATTTTTAGTGAAAATGTAGCCAATAAATGGGAGATTTTGAACCAAATTATTTACTCAAGATGGTATCTTTGGAATTTATTAGCATTTGGGGAGTTAAGTAGGTGTTTTGTTGTTGTTTTGGGTTGACTTGGTTTAATTATAAATAAATTGATCAACAATTACACTTTTTGGAAAGTAAATAGTTCAGGACCCATTGCACAAAATGAAAGCTAAGGCTTTATACCAGAAAAGAACCAATAAAGAGCTTTGGATTCCATTTTTGTAAAGGTCACAGAGATTCTGAGAGGGAAGCAAACGTGACGGAGAGACCACATATTCCTCTGGTCATTAGTTAGTCATGTTGTTACCCCTTTGTGATCTAGGTGCACATAACACATCCTACTTCATTGTTATGTCTCAGGAATTTAAATTTAGTATATGGCTTTTTCATAGTTTTTAGCTAAATTTTAAGGGAAATATAATGTATGAATGTAAAAACCTGGAGCACAGCCAGTGCATTGCAGTCTCCCCAGTCAAGTCCGTCAGGTACTCAAGCTCCTCTAACAAATCACGTTCTTTGGGTAAATTCCTAGCCTGGTGCTTTTGTTCCTACTTCTCTTTGTCTGATGCTGATATGGTTTGGGTCTGCTCCCACCCAAATCTCATTTTGAATGTGATTTCCAATGCTGGAATGTGGATCTAGTGAGAGATGATTGGGTCATGAAGGTGGCTTCCAATGGTTTAGCACAATCCCTTTAGTGCTGTGCTTGTGAGAGTCCTCAGGGGATGTGCTTGTTTAAAAGTAGGTAGCACCTTCCCTGCCCGCTCTCTTCCTTCTGCTCCAGTCATGTAAGATGTGCCTGCTTCTCCTTTGCTTCTGCCATGATTGTAAGTTTCCTGAGGCCTCTCCAGGAGCAGAAGCCACTATGCCTCCCGTATAGCCTAGAGAACTGTAATCTAATTAAACCTCTTTTTTTTTTTTTTTTTTTTTTTTTCGAAATTACCCAGTCACAGGAATTTCTTTATAACAGTGTGAGAATGAATTAATACAGAGGCCTTAGGCAGATGTGTTCTTCAGGCACCTCTGCTGAGGCCTCCTTATGTGGGGAGGAGGAGACCTTGAAGAGATACTTTTCCCTCTCTGACTCAGCCTATATAGCACTTTTCCACTCTCAGCCTTCCTCCTTCACCAGGACCCTCGCCCTCACCTGTTTGTCCATAACACTGGCAGAGTCTTTAATTTGAGGGCTCTCTCCACAGTGAGACAATGCTTACAACCGTGTACTCTCCCAAGCGGAGGTGGAAATTCATCCGGCTTTAGATTCTTGGTTATAGCATCACAGTAAGTGCCTAAAGGCTTACCTCTTTTCACTATTGGCTTGTTGCTTTTACTGGCTCTTCCAACACTTAGCAGCTCATCTCACTCAGCTGAGCTCCTGAGAAAAGACATGACACAAAGATTTGGGGCAGATTTAGGAAAGCCAACCAGCATGGCAAGGGCTTACCAATGGATGATTCAGACCCTCTACTGGACCTGAAAGGACAAGGGGAAGTAGAATTAGCAGAACACAAGAAGACAACCACAAGTAGGGCTTGAGCTTCTGCTTCAGTACTGTACTTCCTCTCAGAAAACCCATCATGAAGGCAGCTGGAGACCA
Source organism: Sapajus apella (assembly GCF_009761245.1). Lineage (NCBI taxonomy): Eukaryota > Metazoa > Chordata > Mammalia > Primates > Cebidae > Sapajus > Sapajus apella. Next base: position 1,946,706 of record NW_022436965.1, on the reverse strand, counting down.
GCGTCCCAACCTGACCGCCCTGTGCCTTCCAGGTCCCGTACTAATGCCTTTCATTAGCCAACCTCACCAGAAATGATAGAGTGAATCTATTAGCTCAGCCATGAGAATCAAAAACAGAGTGAAGAAGAGTGAAAAGTGCATCTAGAGAAGCAAACAAAAAATACTCAATATGTATTTAACTTCAAAAAATGTTTTATCATATGTAAAACCATCACATATGTGACCAGTTTGGTGTCAACTGACATCTCAAACTTTTGCCTCTTACAGTCTGATAAATGTCTAACTCGAAACACTAGTTTTACTAATTTTCTAGTGGTCTTTTGTTCACCTCCGTTTGAAATATTCTATATTCATATCAGAGTAGAGCTTCTCCTACTTATATTCCTGAGTACTGTGCATTTTTCAAAACCCAGTGTCTTTAGTACACCTCCTCTGATTATGCCAGATGCCATTAATCCTTTTCTGTTGTAATTACTTTTAATATACACTAATCATTTACAAAAAAATGCAGTGGGATTTTAAGTCCTGTGGCTTGCTCATGTTGTTTCCTCTGTCTAGAAGTCTTCCATCTCTTGTGTCTGTGGAATAACTTGCAATCTCAGTTCAAGGGTCACCTTCATTTACAAGCCTCTCCTTTACAACTTAGTAAAAATGATGACACTTGTCTGTGTTGGTCAAAGTTTAAACATGAAGACCAAGGCCATTATAGTTATTCTAAGCAGGAAGGGATTTTATACAATGAATGTGTAGCCAAAAACTGATTGCCAAAACTAAAGGAAAGAGGGTAATCTATTGGAAGCATCTACTGGCAAACAGATTCACCACTGGTTTTTAGAGAGTCAGGAATTTTCAGGATCTATGGAAAACCATTGTTGGTGATTACAGCTGCCTTGTGAACTTTTTACACGGTGCTTCTCGTGGGCAGAGGGTTAGCTCCCTTTCTGCTTCAGGAAACCTAGGGAAGATACTGCCCAGGTTTTAAGCCCCTGTTGAAATCTGTGTACTTCTATAACTAGCTTGGTGGAGATATATATTTTTGTATCTTTCCGGTATTCTAAAGAACTTTAACATCTGTTCTTTTGTTGTACAGATAATTTTTATTAATATCAAATAAATAATTGTGCTACACTTTAATTTTCCCTTTGTAGGTGAAGCACACCCCATTCTATTTATGGTAAATAAATATAATAGATATGCATATTGAATATACTAACAAAGTAATTACTTATAACCAACTTTTAATCACTGTGAAAAAACAAGGAAACAAATAGCAATTCCTCTAGATTTTCATTCTATGTGCTTTAATTATGTTACTCCCTTGATATTTAATTTATTCTTTTCAGTGATCTGGCCGAACCTAGTATCAAAGACTTCACTGCAGTGTTTTAAAATTGTGGCCTCAAGAGCACAGTGGCGGCATCTGGAAATTTATCTATTTTGAGTCTTCGACAAGTATGCCATAATTAAATTTAAAGCAGGGAGATACTTTTTCAAATAGCACTGAATTTTTAAAAAGCAGAGTAGAGTTATAATTTAAGCCAAGTTCTAAAGCTGGCTCTGAAAATATGTTAAGTATTTTTAATTGGTTTCTTATCATTTTGATTAAATAAATTTCAGCTACTGCGCCTTATAGTAAACATTTTTGTGTGTGATTCCTGCTACTATAAATCCTTAAAAAGATATAACTTCAAATTCTAAAGAGACATTTCCTTTTATACACTGCTAAATTTTGTTAACATTAGGAATAAAATACCAGTGCCTAGCTAAATCTGTTTTTCTATTCATTGTGCTTCTTAATTTTGCAATTGCATGAACACTGAAATGCTTCTTTATTTTCCTTATTGGTATGATAATTTAGCTTTATTTTATTTTAAAAAGTAAAATTCATCTATTCCGTATTGCATAGTAACTCAATTGACCTTGCAAATCTCTTTTCTCCACAAATGAAGTATTTTTACTTATGCTTTGTGAAAATGGATATTCTTCATTAGTAAAATTAATCACAAAAGTGCATTAACACAATAACAAACTTGACCTGATTTTAGAAATATGGGATACTTCTGAGTAACTGTCCCAAAAAATGGGAGTCAATTGAACATGCTCACCTTCTTGGCAAGCATTTTAATCATACTTTTCTCCTCTTCTTTGTTCAAGCCTGCACTTCTCTTGCTATTAAATTATACTTTTGGCTCACTGAAGTGTTTATGACTCAGCATTACTTTAAGTGAATCTATCTTCACTAGCATTCATTTTAAATATGGAGAGTTTCAGTGGGTAGAAAAACAACAGTCGAATCAAGAATTTCAAATATAAATTATTAATTCTATCTTTTTTACAACTTACTGCTTTTCCTCTTGAGTCCTTGATGGCTTCACAAGCGATAAAGTAGTCATATATCTAAGTACTAGTCCAGAATAAATGCTACATTTATAGAAGATTTCTAAATACATAATGAATAAGGATAGAGGAAGTAATTCTTAGCTTTTCAGTATTCAAATGTGGAATAACCAATTTTGTTCACCTGAAAAGAGAGCATATTATTTCCCAAAGAAAAAAGGTATATTTCTTTGATAAATTTTATCATAGTAGGGTTTTAAATATCAACTAGAAATTTATATATCTTAATTCAATAATTGCAAACTTACATTTATATTGTAATTATTAGATTATTGATATTTTTACTAGAATTATATGTATAATGGCTTGTTTCAAAATGAATTCAGCTTTGGGACCATAAAGTTAGTTAAAATTTTAACTGGTCTCTTGGGAGGATACCGAAGTCATAATGAGGGTGACTATAATTAATAATATATTCTACATTTTAAAAGACTAAATTTCAAATGTCTCACCACAATAAAAATGATAAGTACATTAGGTGTTGGATATGTTAAGTAGCTTGATTTAATTATTCCATATTTGGTGCATGTATCAAAACATCACATTGTACCTCATAAATGTATACAATTATAATTTGTCACCTAAAAGTAATGTTAATAAAGAAAAGCATTTTGCTTTCCTAAAATCCTCACTTGCTATTGATTTAGCTCTCCTTCACTTTGTTCTAATTAATTGGTTTGTTGTAGTTTGCATTATACAAAATACAAAGTTATCCCTTATTTCTACCTACTTTCAAGAGAATTTCTTTTAAAATGCTTTTAAGTCTATGATAAGTATTTTCACAATGAAATATTATTTTATATTATAACTAAATTTATTTTGCTGTTTCTAGGTTAATTTATTGAAGCTCTATTGGTATGTATTATGTTAGAAAATCACATTCAAAACTATATTGGTAAATTGCACTAATATCACATAATATTGTAATTTTTAATGTCGGGGCTGAGTTTAAATAGCACATTGGCAGTAATGCTAATGTACAAAATATCTGTCATTAATTATATTATTTATTTTTATTCTACTTACTGTCTTTTTTTCCATCTTTTTCTCAGATTTTCTAGGAAATTTTGTCTTAGTGTAACAAAACTACTAGCTATTATATTTTTTAGCCTTTGCTTAATTAAATGTGCTGATGTATATATCAATATTTGTTCTCATCATTTCTTACATACAACCTTTCTCTAGGGGTTTACTGTTTTTCTTACTGAATATTCCTTAATGAAATTTTAATGAATATCTACATAGACTAAACCATATTATTTTTATGTACAGATATGAATTTATCTTTCTTTTACTTATGAATGACAGTTTGTCAATAAAACATTAAAAACAAAGTGATACTTGCTCAGTAAACTGAATATTTTGCTGAACTGCATTTTTGCCAATGAGGCATTAGGTGTCAATAATTGGTATTCCACAGTGTGGAGTATGATTTACCCTTTTGTTAGCTTTGAGAATGTTTCTTTCTAAACTGAATTTTGATTTTAATTAGCCTAGATGTAAAATCATTAAATTTTTTTTCTCTTCAATGTTTGTCCCTTTTCCCACACCTATAGATTTTGTTCTTCAAATTCCTGTGTGTATCTTGATTATCTTTGTCTCTCTCTCCCCCTCCCTCCCTCCCTCTCTCCCTTCCTCCTTTCCTTCCTTCCTTCTTTCTTTGTTTGTCAATCATATTTACTATTTATTATGTTTTTTTCTATTTTGATAATCATATTTTTATTCCATGATACATTATTTTAATATTAGTTTAATGCCAGTAAATATTCATAATGTATATACAGGTTATGTCATGTAAGTTATAACATAAAGAGCTAAGAGAATAACACCCACCTTAACAAATAATGCACTATTTAATATCATTGGAATTCACCTGGGGAGTACCATTTATAATATCTTCACATTCTCTTAAGAAGTGACTAATATGTTGAATTTTGTGTTTATTATTCATGTGTTTCACTTATAGTTTGACTGTATATGTCCCTAGTTATGATTGTTTTGCTTCTTCTGAAGTTGTTCTTATTGTTTTGATTTAAAATACATATTCTACTGTACTTAGTCTTCTGGAACTTGCTTAGGTATATCATTATGTTCATAAGATTATTCAATATTTATGTGTGGGATTATACTTACTAATTTATACCGTTGTATGTACAACATTTCATATATTCCATTTTTACAATTGCACATATTTTATTTTTACCACTGTATTTACCATTTTTAAACCTTGTACTTTTGTGCAAAAATGTATTTATTCTCCTGGGTATGGACATTTCAAGTGAATTCAGTTTTTTCTTATGAGCAATTTCACATTGAACATTCTCACATCTCTCTTCTCTAGTATGTGAACAAAAATCTCTCTAACGTTTATGACCGTATTAGACACATATTCAAATTTAAAGTGTTATTCCAAACTGATTTGTAAGATGACAATAATTTATACTGCAGTCATCTAGTGTTCAAAAAAAAAGGGGGTAACACTGTTCTTCAATGTAATTTTTGCATTTTCCTAATAGCTAATAAAATTAATAATCTCTTTTTTTATTATTTTCCAATATTTTCCTCTCTGGGAACATTTTAATCTGTTGGCATATTTTCTCCTTTAATTGATTTGTAGTTTTTTAAATGTATTATTCACATTACTGATATTACACTGATTTACTCTGTTTATGATTTTTCTTAATTTTATTATAAAGATATCATTTGATTCTTGTCATTTTAATACAATAAAACATAACACCCTTGCTCTGCATGGTTAAATATTTTGAATCTGGCTGAAGAAACACATTTCATGATTTTGGTTAGAAGTTCTGCTTTCTAATGCATTCTTCTGAAAGTTTAAAGTATGCTTTTCAAATTTGGTCCATACTTGAAGTTGGTATTATTAAATAGTGTGACTTGTGGACTTTATTTTAAACTTGTTTGTTTGTGTCTTTTTTTGTTTGTTTTTACAAATTGGCACCAAATGTCCCCTAGGCTTTGCAGAGGACTCAATTATTCCTTCACTGTTTTGCAGTACCAAGTCTGTTATAATTAGGTATTCATATATGTGTAAGTGTGTTCCTGTGCTGACTGCTCTGTTGCATTTATCAATCGCTCATTTGTTTGCCAATTCCACACTGTCTTAGTTATTACAGATGTAATTTGGATTGTAGTTTCAACCAGCTTGTTTTTCCTCTTAAAAAGATTCTTGGATATTCTCATAAATTTAGTCTTACATACAAGACCAGTTTGTCCTGCTTTTCAGAAAGACTGTCAAGATTAAGATTAGACTTACATTGTATCTACGGATTATTTTTGAGATGATTAACATATTTGATTGTGGTGAATCTTCCTATTTGTGATCTTCTTTATAACAATTTGGTCAAGCTTTTTTTTATGTTCTTCTCTTATTTATTGTTCTAATGTCTTCCCTAAGAATACCTCAGTGTAGATATCTGCTATTCGTTCTTTGAGGTTGCTATATTATTTTTCTCCTCTTTCTCTATTTACTCTGTGCTGTGCAAGTATTTATTCCACGTCACTGATTTGATATATGACAATGATACACTAGGATTTTACTTCCTATCAATTGATCCAGACCCGGTGTTTGAAGAGACAAATTGCTCCAGTTTCAAATGTGTCTACTCACTTTGCCACACTCAGTGCCCGCCCTCAGATCTGTGAACTATCACAGGCACCTGCACTGTCTCCCACCTAATCACTACTGCAAAGCAGGCCTTGCAGCTCACAGACATTTTCTTATCAAGATGCAGATTTCTCCTCATTTCTGATCTTTTTTCCTGAATATTTTATATTCACATTAGATTATTTAAAACACTTCTATTCTCTCTCTGGGTTGCAATTAGACTTCTATTTTTCTTTTTCTTTTTTTTTTTTTTTTGGTTGCCACATACAAAATTTGACTTTTGGAGATTACTTTTTAAGTTGTAGTGCATTGCTCTGTTCTCCTCTCTAGTTTGTTCTGTTATTTCACTCAAGGCTGTTTGATGGGGGAAAATAATTAATTATTCAAGAAAATGCCAATTGTTCTCTTTTGTGCCAGGCACTGCCACTGACTGTGAGGATGGGATGGGAATCAAACAGATCATCATCTTGCTCCTAAAGAAGCATATACTTTGTGGTAGAGAAATGAAGAGGGCTGAAACAGAGATAGTCCATGGGATCAATATGGAATGCATTATCAGGGCAACAGTATGAAGGAAATAGCATTTTAACTAAAGCCTCTGGAATTTGGGAGGGGAAAAGGCTCTGAGAAAGTAAAATTTAACCGAGCAACATTATCAAAGACCAATTGAGTCTGTTGAGTTCTCTGGTTAATAAAAGCCTTTGGTTTTTAGTGAAAGCTATTTTTTCTATCTAAATTTGTCTTCAAGCCATAATAAGTTAGTATAAGTTTCTGTAAAATCTGCCAATGTTTTGAATGGTATTTTAAGATGTTAGGGTTGTGACTTTTCATCTTGTTTTATGTTTCCATATATATTTTATTAGGAAAATAAATTTAAAAGACTGCCCAAGGGCTGCTTGTGGTATGGTATTTAAATCTAGGTTTCCTGAATTATTTATCAGCAAAAGAAAATATATTCCGTAGTACTTCATACTTGTACTTCCTTGTAAGTGTGAATTTAAAACATTGTCATTTGACTATTTGTGTATGATTCCTAGACACATTTACAATAGTGTGCTAAAAAATGGTGCCCTTTCACCCAATATAAAGTCTCAATGTTCCTTTTAAAATGATAACAGTTGTAGTAGTTTTGTTTATAATGATAGTGATGATTCTGATAAATATTTTTTTTATTTACTGTGAGTCAGGCACTGTGCTTTTTCCTTACTTACATAATGTAATCCACCGTATAACTGTCCACAATAGGCTGACAGAAAACTTAAACCAACACTCGTGTTTATGAATCTGTGACCCTTATCATGTTTCATCACGTTTTTAGTTACTGAGCACATTCATGCACAAAAGATGCGTATTTAATTAGCATCTATATCACTAATGTATAATATGTCCAGTGTATTTCTAGGCAGGGAAATTACATATCACCAAGCCTGCTTCAAAACTGCCCACCTAGAAACTTCTTTTACCTAGTCTGAAATATTTCATTTGGGGAAATTAGGGGAAAAAAAGAGGAGAAGGAAAAGAAAGACAAAAAGAAGTATTTGTTGTGAAACTGCCAATTGAAACATATGAAATGAATACAGGGTAGGCAAAATCTTAAAATAATAAGCAGTGGGATTGTGATGAGAAGATAGCTAAAAAAAAACCTATGTTTTAAAAATTTCTCATGTAAATATAGAATCACAGCTGGATTTTTATAGCAGCCAAAGCCAATATTTTCTCAAGCTGCCTTTATTGTAAGTCTTTACATTGTTTGTAGGAGAGAAAGAATGTGTGTGTGTGTGTGTGTGTGTGTGTGTGTGTGTGTGTTGGTTGTTCTCAGTCTTTGGATCTCCTAGTATTTCCCTTTAATGAAGAAAATTCATACTTCTTTTGCCTGTTATATTGTCCAAATATGACCAATGGAAATCCTCTAGATCTAGAAATTCTAAAGCAAATTGCGGACATGGCTAACACTTGTGCAAGAGTAAACAAAACTTACCATCCCTGAACACGCTCTGTGATATTATTTGCAACTATTCTGAATTCATGTGAAGTAAAATTATTGATATGAAATGATTTACTGCATTTTTGTGAAAAGATATCTGTCTGAAGAGGGGAAGAAACTTAGGGCTTAAAATGTAAAATAGGATGAATATTCAATGAGGATAGGGTTATTTCTTTTGTCTGTTCTGTTTATTAACATATTCGAAAAATCTAGGACATTGCCTGGATCACAGTAGATTATCATTAAATAGTGATTGACTAAATGTTAAAAAATTATTTAAATATTTAAACATATTATATATTAAATTGAATAATTAGAAAAAACAAGTGAAAGAAATTTAGCTATTTGGCTTTGGACATGAAAAAATTGAGTGAAAATGTAAAAGCCAAATGAAAATAACAGATGGACTCCTCCTGAATACTGCTGGGAGAATGGGCAAGTGTGTGCACAAACACGTAGGAATGACTTTCTAAGTTCTGCTCCTTTATGACATGGGAATTATTTTAGTAAAGTTATAAAATCCTGTATACTGAGAAGAGGTGAGAGTTATAGACATTTAATGCACTGATTCAAGTCTTCACCTTTATTTTAATCAAGTGCAGAAGGATATTAAAATTCCATTCTAAGATTTTCCCATCAAAACATGCAAATTACCCTTTCAGGTCTTTAACTACACTGAGATATAGGACCTAACAGGTTATGAAATGAAACATAATTATGGGCCAAGGACATTTTTCTTTCAAAACCTTTATAACATAAAACTTTAAAATGTTTTATGACTCTTCTATATAAGTAGAAACTAAACTTTTAAAAGCAAAGTGCTTCCTACAAATTATTTTTAAATTTCTAACTTGGTAAAAGTGAAGTTAGACCCTTTGTATTGAGAAGTAAACCACTATGTGAAAAACTACAAATTCACATAAACCACTTAGTCTTTTTTGAATTATTTTATTTTTCAGTCCACTTTTATTTAGAATTGAGTTTTCTATTACTACTCCAGATAATAAGTAGACAGATAAAGAGAGAGAGACAGAGAGACAAAGAGAGAGAAATAGAGAGAGAAAAACAGATAGAATTGAAAGCTAAGTTATGCTGCTTCTTGATGTGCATGGGGACTTTCCTTTTTAATTATGGTTTTTCCACGTTTATCTCCCTAAATACCTGATGCTTTCCTTGTTGACCCAGGACTTCCACTGGCTAGTCTAGTTGGCTGAGATGTGGAAGTGAGAAGGGGTATGGAATTAAACGTGGGAATACATAACACAGGTACTATTCAACCTCTTATATAAAACATACAATTATAATAGAAAGAATAGTATAATCCAGGATTTTTTGGTGGTTGGAAAGTGATGCTCATCCAGTAGAAAGCAGTACGACACTCGCTGATGATGTTGAGCAGTGGCAGCAAGGTGTAACTCCCAGTCAGCCAAGTGATAGCAAAGGCAAGCAATCCACACCCCACAGTGCACTGTGTTGTCAGATAGTTTCCCCCCTGTAGATGAATGTGTTCTGAGCACACTGAAGACAGGCTAGGCTAAGCTATGATGTTCAGCAGTGTATTAAATACATTTTCAACTTACAGTATTTTCAACTTAAGATGTGTTCATAAGAATGTACCCCAATCATAAGTTTAGGAGCATCTGTACATAGCAATAATATTGAGGCCAGAGAAAGAGCATTTTGTTCAGTCTCTGATGAGGATTCTGGATAGAGATGACATCTTGTGTCTCCCTGCCCAAATATCCCAAAATTTTGAGACACAGTTCACAGTAACTTGGTCAGAGAGATAAACGATCCTGTAAAAATATCTTGGCTTTAGCTTTCTGTTCTACTTAAATCTCCAGGTGACATGAGTGCTGAGTTGAAAGCTAATGACTTTTTCTGGAGGTCCAGTGTAAGAACCAGATTTCAAAGGAGGGGCTGGTTGTGGAGGAATGGAATAGGAAGCTGAACAGAGAGCAAAACACTCACTCACAAGGCAATGTTTATAACTGAAAGCTGTTATAGTTAGGCCAAATAATTCAGGAAAATCTCTAGGAACTTGTGTATTATAAAAAGAAAGATGGAAGTATCAACTACACCATTTACAGACTGCTATCAACCATGCCAACAGAGCAAACAATGGTACATTAGGAGGAAGCCATTGCCTTTATTGCTGCTGTACCAGTGTGGAGCCAAAGAGGCAGTTCTGCAGAGAGAACCAGAGGATGAAGAGGGATAATGAACAAAAAAAGAGTAACACTTCATTTAAATTACAGCTTGAATGCTTATAAATTATCAATTAGTAAATTGGTATAAATTTGAAACAGATTTCAAAAATATTTTTTCACTATAAGCAGAGAAAAGTACTGATGGAAAACAAATCATCTATGGGAAAACAAGATAAAACTAAAGAAGTACCACCATTGCTACAGATTTTAGTTTTAATAATAGTTAAGTTTTATCTCATTGCAAACATATCTTGAAGATAATATAAAGTGTAAAAGATTATAGACTTTTTTTATCATGGTAATCTAACTGATTAATTCAAACAGCTATGGGTTGGTATCAGTTGTATAAATTGTGAAACCTGAAAAACCAGAATAAAGTATAGAGATTTTATTCAAAAAGACTACAGTTGACTATTGAACAACATGGATTTGAACTTCACAAGTCAACTTACAAATGAATTTTTCTATAAAATTTACACCAAATGTGCCTGCCTTTCTTGCCACCCTTGACACAGCAAGACCATCCACTCCTCTTTGTTTTTCTCAGTCTAATTGTGAAGACTATGATAAAGACCTTCATGATGCACCAATTCCACTTAATGAATAATAAAGATATTTTGTCTACCTTATAATTTTCTTAATAACATTGTCTTTCCTTTTATCTTACTTTATTATAATACATTATATAATAAAAATAACACACAAAATAAGTGTTAATCTACTGTGTATGTTATCAGTAAGTCTTCTAGTCAACGGTAAGCTATAAGTAGTTGTTTTGACAGATTCAAAAGCTACATGTGATGAGAGCAAAGATAGCCAATTAGATGAAGCCAGGAAGAGTCTCTCCCACCAAGAGACACCAAACCATCAAAAAGACTGGACACTGTGAACAGATCTCTGGAAAGACAGCACTGAAAATGGACAGAGGAAGGACACAGATCCCAGTCTGAAAAGTTAGGAAGCTGGGAACCTGCACAGGGTTGCTGAGCACGTGGACTCATATCTGTCTTTTATGATAGTGAAAAAAATATTTTTGAAATCTATTTTAAATTTATACCAATTTTCTAAATGATGAATCCATTTACAAACATTCAAGCTCTAATTCCTAGGGGAATCGTGAGCAAGATAGGCATGGAGTGGCTAATTCTATTCGTGGACCTCCTGGATCGTAGCTGTAGGAGACCCCAGGACCCTCACAGGCATCTGAGCTGGCAGGGAGAACTATCTGGAGAGTTGGCAGAGACATGACTTCAGCCTCAAAAGATCCAGGAAAGTCTGACATGGGAATGGCTGCAGTGGAGCCCAACCATAGGTACCCATCCCCTAAGGATCACCATACTCCTGTAGGTAGCTCCAGCCTTTCTTGGCTTCAGGATCTGGACAGAGCAAGGCTGTCTTATCTCTAGGAAGGGGCCAATATCATCTAAGTGCCCCTCTATCTGCCAGCCTCTCCCAGGGTTTCTGTCTGGCAACACCTGCTTGCAGCACAGCCTCAGCTTGCCATAGCTCCTTGACCAGCAGATGTCACCTGATTATCAGAGTGCTTTTACAGATGAACCACAGCCAGTGTGCACCCACCTGCAGCCTCCCCTGCTGCCTGGTACATACCCACAGCCTTCCCTGGCTGGCATGCCTTCACACGCAGACTCCCCACTGCACCCCACCAATGTTCATGCATGTTGGAATCCCCTACCACCCCTCCAGAGTGCTTTTGCCGGCAGCCCCCATTGTATTGTTGTTGCTAATAGACTGGGAACGCCTCAGCTCCTCCAGAACAGCTTAACCTAAAGAGGGCAGAGAACAAACTCACGTGCCTGCTCCCAGCCCTACAGCATTATAGCACATAGCCCAGGAGCGCTTAACCGATCCTTGGCCCACTGAAAACATCCAGAAATAAAGCCAATTGACTGTACCTAAGTTATACCACAGTCAAGCCCTCAAGGACATCAAAGAATATAAAAGCAAAGAAAACTTCATCCAGAAGAGAGCAAATTCAAAGATTAAAGAAACATCAGCCCACACAGATGAGAAAGAGCTAGCAGAAGAACTCTGACAATTCTAAAAGCCAGAGTGCTTCTTATTTCCAAACAAGATCACAGGCTCCCCAGCATGGTTCTTAATCAGATTGAAATGGCTGAAAAGGTAGACATAGGATTCAGGATCTGGAAGGCAAGGAAATTCATTGACAAACAGGAGAAAGTTAAAATCCAATCTAAGAAACAGAGTAAGACTACTTAATAGTTGAAAGATGACATAGCCATTTTAAGAAAAAAGCAAACTTATAGCCATTTTAAGAAAAAAGGAAACTGAACTTCTGGAAATAAAATATTCACTACAGGAATTTCAGAATGCAATTGGAAGCATTTCTAAGAGAATGGAAAAAGCTGAGGAAAGAATCAGAGAACTCTAGGAATACTCCTTCGAATAAACCCCAGCAGACAAAAATAAGGAGAATACAATTTAAAAAATAGACAAACCTCTGAGAAATATTGGATTATGTAAACAGACCAAACCTATGATTTATTGACATTTCTGAAAGAGATGGAGAGAGGGAAAGTACCTTAAAAAACATATCTGATGCTATGTCCATTGTCTTTAGCCTTGCTAAAGAAAGAACCCCTGCAAAGTACTAAAAAAGATGACCATCCCCAAGAAACAGAGTCATCAGATTCCTCAAAAAGCATTTTACAACCTGCACTCTTTTGAAGTCTCCTATCTGAGAGCTTCCTCTGCACAATAAAACTTGGTGTTGGTGTCCACAATTCTTTATCTTAACTTCAACATTCCTTTCTATGGATCCCAAGTCTTTGGATAAACTCAACCAATTGTCAACCAGAAAATGTTTAAATTTACCTAAAGCCTGGAAGCCCCTGCTTTGAGTTGTCCCACCTTTCTGAAGCAAACCAATGTATTTCTTAAGTGTATTAGCTTTATGTCTCATGCCTCTCTAAAATATATAAAACCGAACTGTGCCTTGGCTGCCTGGAGCAAATGTTCTCAGGACCTCCTGAGGGCTGTCAGGGGCCATGGTCACTCATATTTGGCTCAGAATACATCTCTTAAAACAATTTACAGAGTTTGGTTCTTTTTGTCAACAGAACTAAGACTTCTCCTAGATAATTTACACTTATTTAATAATGACATGGTTTTTTATTTTCCTTACAAAAATCTAATAAAGTAGCTAGGACAATTTCATGTGAAAACTGAGGCCCAATTAGTAATTCATCAATGGGTCCAGAGTCACACAGCAGATAACAGAATGAGTGTTTGTTTGAATAAAGTTCTGAATGACAGGACAGAATATACTTTTTAAAAGTGGCCTCTCAAAATCTGTTTAAAAATATTATATGAACTAACTTTTAACGGGTGGTCACACATTAAGGAAAACTAGCATTCACTGATTATATGCTAAATATTATGCTAGTATCTTTACAGAAATTACCTATAATAATAACTACACCATTTGTTAGAGACATGCTTAGGAAGAAATAACAAAACTGAAGTTTAGTAGAGATGAATTTTACTGGTAGCAGGAATCTCATGGTATGTATTTGTTGACTAAGTCCCTGAAAAGTCCACTAAAATATCTTCTTCATAACACAAAGGCAAGCTTACTATTTAATATAGTAAGGGAGACCACTATTTTGAGTGCTTCTTAATAGCTACTTAGACTGAAGAGGCCACAGACAGACAGTTTTGAGATATTTGATATCTGATTTAAGATGATTCTCTCAGCTTGGAGCCTGCTTGAGACTGGGTAAGGACTGAGGAACAATTCTTAAGGGTTACTGACTACAGGAGGCAAAGCTTTGGAAGGGACTCTTGAAGAGTAAATATCCAGTTGATTAGTGGGTTTGAATAATCTATTGTCCTGAAAAGAGACAAGTGAGGACTAGTTGAGTAATCTGTTGTTCAGATAAACAGATTAGGGGATATTCCCAAAACTAACAATAATGTAAGATTTAATGTTATCTGGGCAAGAGTTTCTAGGTTTAGTTAAGTCATATTGGAGCAGATGGATTGCCTTTCACATTGTTGTTCAAAAAACTTCATCAACAATTTCAGTTTCTTTATTTTTCCATTCTTGACATCTTTTTAAAGTGACATTTATCACTACAGTTGAAAGGTAACTTGAACAGTTTCAAACATCACATTCCCATTTCATGTATTAGAAAAAAGAGAAGGAACAAAAGCCCAAAGTCTAGGTCCTCCCAGTCTGTCCCTTTTAAAAATGTTTTGCTAGAAGTCTTACATTTTTATTTTATTCCATTGGCCACAGAAGACTATATGATCAGTTCTAGCTGTAAAGAAACAGGGAAGGCAAATCTTTAGGCTGCTTACTGGTTCTATAGCAGAGGAAGAAAGTGAAAGTAGATTGTAAATTGATTTTTGTTTCTGTATACAAATACACAGAAAATTTTATCTGAATAATTTCCTAACTGGCACAGTTATTAACATTCATAAGATATCATGTTGAACTATATTATATTCCCAGGAACTCTGCCGTGTTATTTACATGTATCATTTTATGAAACTTCAATCCTATTAGGTAGATATTAATATTATTCCCTTTGCAGATGAGGAAAGTGATGGTGATTATCTTGCCCAAGGACAGAGTTAGTAGGTATCAGAGACAGGACGTGGAACCCAGAACTATTTTACTTCGAAGATTATGCTATTCTCATTACATCCACTGCTTCTTCCCGTGTAAAGATGCAACAGTCAAGTGAAATGATCATATTAACTGTGATTCATTAATGATTATAAACCAACTATCCTATATCCAATAATGGTTGTAATCAGAAATACCTATAATCAGATAATAAATCAAATTTGTGTAAGTGTCCAGAATGTGCTTTTCACATGATGAAGTCTGATTTTAAGAAAAAGATTTACCTAATGTGGAATAGAGTACTGTAGCATGTTTTTTAAATGTACTGAAGGTAATGAAATGGAACTGCTGTTATGAGCCATATTTTTGTTAGAAACTGTCCTCACCCAAATGTATAAATTCAAAATAATTCAGTAATAATATCTTATAAGTTCCAGCTTCAAAAATACATTTAAAAACTCATCTGAAAGCCAGGCAGCATGGACTTTTAAAATTTTCCTGCACAATCTGCATAGCTAATTATTTTAAATAGAAATCTCAGTAGAATCATATACTTAGTAAAATTATTTTCTCTTACTATGCTGCAAAATTCTGTCATGTTTACATCATAAAATCAAGTGATTGAAAATTAGAAACACAGTGTTACAGTTACTCTTTCTGAGTCTGTTATGAAGACTAATTTGTAATCTCTCCAGAAAATAGTTAAACTAAAATCAAGCAACCTGACAATAACAAAATATCCATTATAGCTAACATCTTGCAGATTTTTTAAAGACAACTGCTTCTTGTACTGCTGATTGTAATTCAGAATTGACTCTCTGACCATGACCTTATAGATTTGTTGGGGTGAGTAGATCACAAGGGGATATAAATCTTCACTTACATTGGCTGAAACACTTAAAAATTAGGCCAAATAGGTTGCTCCCACATAGAACTGGATTTTTGTACATGCACAGAGCACACAGTTGTTGCTACAAGATGTGGCTTGACAGATATTTAGAAAAGTCATTTAACCAACACAACAACAAAAGCAAAACACACAAAACTAATCCGAAGTATATGGAAATCTCTGTCATCATGAACTAACTCCAAAGCATCATGTAATGTGTCATGAGTTAATACATTATTATTTTGTATTAGTAATCCCTGCACCAGGACCATAGAGTATGAGTCAGGGCCAATATGTTTATAGTCTTGTTATTATTGTTGCTGTTTACAGGCTTTTCTGGAATGTGTTAGTTAGGGGAAAATTGGCATATAAAGAAACATGCCTTTTTTCTAAAAAAGTTTGAGCAAATAAGCAATGCACACTGGCAGCTATATTATTTTTTTTCCTTCATTGCTGGCATATATAAAAAGTATCTACCATGAAAAACAGCCATTCAAGTTATCTTATTACCAGATAGTTTAACAAAACTTCCATGTGAGAAAAATTAGTTTCCTCATTGTTTGCTTTTAAAGAACATTTCTGCTATCTGCAGGCCTTCTTGCCTGCCTGTCTGTTTTGCTGCCTTTCCACCTGCCTTCACTTCTTCCTTACTGAATAGTTTAGTCTAAGAGTCATTAGATCAGGTTCGATAAGGTGGGAATCTCCCTGTGCTTGGTGTTAAGAGAGTTTAGCACATTGCAGGCGTAAGGAGAATGCCTACCCTGTGGCGAGGTAACAGGAGGTGGCCCTCATCAAGTGTCAGAGTCAAGAGGCTGCTACCAGCCATGAAGTGTTAGAGGCCAAGTAGGGTGAGAACACCTATATAGGAGGAACTGCAATGATGACTGAATATTTGTTACATGCCAGAGGATATTGTCAAATAAAATAAATATATTGAAGGTGATGAGAACCAATTTTATCTCTGTCAAAAAAGATACATAAAGGAGGAGAAAAGTCTAGAATAATTTCTGTAATGTTGCATTCAAATTAGAGATATTAGTATCAAATTATGGTTTTGAATATATACAGACAGACATAAATGCATGAAAGAAAGAGGAATAAATATATTCTTTAACTCAGTCTTTTCTTATTTACACATAATAATTCTAAATTATCGTAGGGTACAATGTGATGTTTCCATACATGTATAAATTGGGTAATGATCAAATAATGGTAGTTAAGATATCCATCACCTTATACAATTATTATTTCTTTCTTTGTGAACAAAGTCAAGATCTTTCTTCCGGCTATTCAAAATTTCCAATGCATTATTGTTAGCTATAGTCACTCTACTGCAAAACAGAGTACCAAAATTCATTCCACTTATCTAACTATAACATTGTAGCTGTTGACCAAGCTCTCCCCTTCTCCCCATGCAATTATTTCCTTGCAAAATCCTTACAAGGGCAAAACAATAGTGCATAATGTTCTCTGGCAGAGAACACTTTAATCAAGTTATCAACTTTAAATGTTTTAATTTTTAGTTACTATAGATACAAAATAGTTGTACTTATTTGCAAGGTACAGGTGATATTTTGACACAAGTGTACAATATGTAATGATGAAAATCAGGATAATTGGGCTATCCGTCACCTCAAGAATTTATCATTTCTTGGAATTAGAAACATGCCATTTCTACTTTTTAGTTATTTTGAAATATACAATCAAATATTATTAACTAAAGTCACTTTATTGTGGTACCAAACACTAGATTTTGCTCCTTCCATTTAACTGTATTTTTGTATCCATTAACCCATTCACTTTTTTTTTAATTGCATTTTAGGTTTTGGGGTACATGTGAAGAACATGCAAGATTGTTGTATAGGTACACATATGGCAGTGTGATTTGCTGCCTTCCTCCCCATCACCTATATCTGGCATTTCTCCCCATGCTATCTCTCCCCAACTCCCCACCCCCCGCTGTCCCTCCCCTATTTCCACCCAACAGACTCCAGTGTGTGATGCTCCCCTCCCTGTGTCCATGTGTTCTCACTGTTCAACACCCGCCTATGAGTGAGAACATGTGGTGTTTGATTTTCTGTTCTTGTGTCAGTTTGCTGAGAATGATGGTTTCCAGATTCGTCCATGTCCCTACAGAGGACACGAACTCATCGTTTTTGATGGCTGCATAATATTCCATGGTGTCTATGTGCCACATTTTCCCTGTCCAGTCTATCATTGATGGGCATTTGGGTTCGTTCCAGGTCTTTGCTATTGTAAACAGTGCTGCAATGAACATTCGTCTGCACGTGTCCTTATAGTAGAACAATTTATAACCCTTTGGATATATACGCAGTAATGGGATTGCTGGATCAAGTGGAATTTCTATTTCTAGGTCCTTGAAGAATTGCCACACTGTCTTCCCCAATGGTTGAACTAATTTACACTCTCACCAACAGTGTAAAAGTGTTCCTATTTCTCCACATCCTCTCCAGCATCTGTTGTCTCCAGATTTTTGAATGATCACCATTCTAACTGGCATGAGATGGTATCTCAATGTAGTTTTGATTTGCATTTATCTGATGACCAGTGATGATGAGCATTTTTTCATATGTTCGTTGGCCTCACGTATGTCTTCTTTTGTAAAGTGTCTGTTCATATCCTTTGCCCAGTTTGAATGGGCTTGTTAGTTTTTTTCTTGTAAATCTGTTTTAGTTCTTTGTAAATTTTGGATATCAGCCCTTTGTCAGATGGGTAAACTGCAAAAATTTTTTCCCAATCTGTTGGTTGCCGATTCACTCTAATGATTGTTTCTTTTGCTGTGCAGAAGCTGTGGAGTTTGATTAGGTCCCATTAGTCTATTTTGGCTTTTGTTGCCATTGCTTTTGGAGTTTTAGTAATGAAGTCCTTGCCTATGCCTATATCTTGAATGGTATTGCCTATGTTTTCTTCTAGGATTTTTATAGTGTTAGGTCTTATGTTTCAATCTTTAATCCATCTGGAGTTAATTTTTGTGTAAGGTGTAAGGAAGGGGTCCAGTTTCAGCTATCTTCACATTGCTAACCAGTTTTCCTGACACCATTTATTAAATAGGGAATCCTTTCCCCATTGATTGTTTTTGTCATGTTTGTCAAAGAACAGATGGTTGTAGATGTGTGGCCTGACTTCAGAAGCCTCTGTTCTGTATCATTGGTCTATATCTCTGTTTTGGTATGAGTATCATGCTGCTTTGATTATTGTAGCCTTGTAACATAGTTTGAAGTCAGGAAGTATGATGCCTCCAGCTTTGTTCTTTTTGCTTGTGATTGTTCTTTTTGCTTATGATTGCTTATGTGGACTCACTTTTGGTTCCATATGAAGTTTAAGGTGGTTTTTTCCAGTTCTGTGAAGGTCAATGGCAGCTTGATAGGGATGGCATTGAATCTATAAATTACTTTGGACATTATGGCCATTTTCATAATATTAATTCTTCCTCTTTCCTGATTGCTCTGGTTAGCACTTCCAATACTATATTGAATAGGAATGGTGAGAAAGGGCAACCTAGGCTAGTGACAAGTTTTCAAAGGGAATGCTTCCAGTTTTTGCCCATTCAGTATGATATTGCCTGTGGGTTTGTCATAAATAGCTTTTATTATTTTGAGGTTCATTCCATCAATACCTAGTTTATTAAGAGTTTTTAGCATAAAAAGCTGTTGAATTTTGTCGAAGGCCTTCTCTGCATCTATTGAGACAACCATGTGGTTTTTGTCTTTGGTTCTGTTTATGTGATGAATTACGTTTATAGATTTACATATGTTGAACCAGCTTTGCATCCCTGGGATGAAGCCTACTTGATTGTGATGGATAAGCTCTTTGATATGCTGTTGCATTCAGTTTGCCACTATTTTATTGAAGATTTTTGCATCCATGTTCATCAGGATATTGGCCTGAAGTTTTCTTTTTTCGTTGTGTCTCTGTCAGGTTTTGGTATCAGGATGATTCTGGTCTCATAAAATGAGTTAGGGAGGATTCTCTCTTTTTGCCTTGTTTGGAATAGTTTCAGAAGGAATGGTACAAGGGTCTCTTTGTACATATAGTAGAATTTGGCTGTGAACCCATCTGGACCTGGATTTTTTTTGATGGTAGGCTCTAATTGCTGCCTCAACTTCAGACTTTATTATTGGTCTCTTCAGGGATTCAACTTCTTCCTGGTTTAGTCTTGGGAGGGTGTAAGTGTCCAGGAATTTATCCATTTCTTCTAGATTTACTGGTTTATGTGCATGGAGTTGTTTGTAGTAATCTCTGATGGTGGTTTCTATTTCTGTTGAATCAGTGGTGATATCCATATTTTCCACCAATTTTTTAATGTGGCTTTTTTTTTCTTGTAAATATGTAAGTTTCTTGTATATGCTGGATATTAGACCTTTGTCAGATGTATAGTTTGCAAATATTTTCTCCATTATATAGGTTGTCTGTTTACTCTGCTGATTGTTTCTTTGGTGGCACAGAAGCTCTTTAGTACTTGAACCCGATTTATCAATTTTTAGTTTTGTTAAGATTGCTTTGGGCATCTTTGTCATGAAATCATTGCCCATTCCTATGTCCAGGATAGTATTGCCTAGATTGTCTTTCAGGGTTTTTATGGTCTTGAATTTAAATTTAAGTCTTCAATCCATCTTGAGTTTTTTGTATATGGTGCACGGGATGGGTTCAGTTTCAATCTTTTGCATATGGGTAGTCAGTTATCCTAGCAGCAAATACAAATTCACACATTTACATGATTGTTGTTCCCAACCTCTTCAATGCAAGTTTTCTTGATATTATGTAAAAACCAGGCACTGAGATAGCACAGCTGAATAAAACAAATTCAAATTTATACATCTGATACAAAGGAAGGAGATCACACCCTTATTTCTGTAATATTCCTGTGCAAAACAAATAAGCTAAATTTAACAGTATCAATATATTCTATAAATGCAATTTGAGATGCATTCTGTAAAATGTTATATCCAATAATATATAAAATATCAACTCCATGAAAGTCAAAACAACTGCTACAGAATAAAAAAAAAGTTCATGACAACAAAATGAAAAAGGTGATAATGTATTTGTTCCTTTTACCATAAAGAACATCATTAAGAAAATTTGCAAAATGTAAATAGAGTCTTTGGACTAGATGGTAGAACTATATAAATGTTAATGACCTGACTTAATGGCTGCATTTTGTGACTATACAGAAGAATGTCCTTGTTTTTAGTTGATATGTATTAAAGTATTCAGGTGTGAGTGGACATCATTGAGAAAACATACTCTTAACAGATTTAGGAACAAAAGGATTCTTTGCCATAGCCTTGCAGGATCAATAGCTTGTGGTTGTACCAAATTAAAAAGAAAAAAGATTTTTGATAATTATAATTTTATACAACTGGCTACAATGTTTTAACTGTGAAACACTCGACGCACTATTTTCCATAAAAACCTCTCTTGGAAGTCAAAGACAATAAAATTGCTCTAAAATGATCATATGATAATTGTGTCTATAAGAGACTAGGCATACATACAGAAAGCTTCTAAGGAGCTTTCTGTTTAAAAAATGTTTAAAATGTGTATTTCTAAATTACCCTAATATTATATCTACCAATTACTGGTACTTATTTCTTTATAACTTCTAAAATTAATTTAGTTTCCAATTACTCTTTTTCTTTTCTTGGCTGAAATCCACGTTTCCATATCTCTTTAGGCTGTTTAAAACGAGGTATAGTTTATGGGATTCTCTTTCAGATTTTTTTCTCTGCTGTCTCATGGGACAAGTTTTAAGGGGGTAAATTTGCTTACATAAATTTCAGCATAGTTAGTAGCTGAGATTGTAGAAAAAGATAAGACAAAAGAAAGTCATTTTCTAGATGAAACTATTGACATAAAATACTAAATACTCTAAACTGCTGGAATGTAAGTTAAAATTACAATAAAGTTTTAATTATTTAAAATAAATTATAACCCATATAAATATTAATACCTATATTACTTTAAATAATTCACAATTTGGCTCAAGAAAATACATTAGAACTCCTGATAAAAATATAATAAATGTTATTTCCATATAATAGTACCATCTTACTAGAGTTACTTTAGGCTTTGTTATTGAAGTTGAGCGCTGCATTTTAGCAAATTGAAAATTAAAATATTTTATCCTACCATCAATCCTGCCTGTCTCCTAGAAGAATATAACTAAAATCAACTGTAAAACTCTAACGGAGTGAACTTACAGCTAACAATTTGCTCTGTTGCATCAAGTGACTTATTTTGTGTGCAGTCTGACAAAAATATGATTAATTCACTCTGTATGAAAACTTCTCTGCTGTATGGCTGTGAAGGCAAAGGTGCCTTTGAGGATGAATGAGTAGAGTTCCACAGAGACAGATAGTCCTGAGGGCAACAGGTTAACCCACTCAATCTGCAGTGAAGCAGAGCTTCCCTGGAGATAGTCCAAAAAGTAAAGAATCAAAAATAAGGAAGCTTTTCATTTTTGTATTCAAATGCAGAAAAAGGTCAATGTTTGCTTTTTGCCATATTTTGAAGTTTAAGTGACCTAGAAAAGTAATGGTCATCTTATCATAAGATGTTATATAAATATTTCCAAATTTAAGACAAAATCTTAGAAGCATTTGAGGACATAGTTTTCTTACTTTCACTCAAAATATTTCACTACATAATATTTCCTGTAAATACTTTTAAAGCATGATTCTAAAGAGAAAAAAATCTTTAAATCTATAAGCTAGGCTTAACAGAAATCTTTTCTGGTGAGCATATTTGTCATATAATTTATTAGCATGACACAGAGGTGCTGTATAATTAGATATGTCCCCATTATTTTGGATGCAATATGTCTCACATTAATTATTTAAAATCAGAATTAGTTATTTGGGCCTGGGGCATGGTGCCTCACACCTATGATTACAGCACTTTGGGAGGCCCAGGCAAGTAGATCATTTGCGGTCAGGAGTTCAAGACCAGCTTGGTCAACATGGTGAAATCCCACCTCTATTAAAAATACAAAAATTAGTCAGGTGCGGTGGCGGGCTCCTGTAATGCCAGCTACTTGGGAAGCTGAGGCAGGAGAATGCTTGAACCCATGAGGAGAGGTTTCAGTGAGCAGAGATTGCACCATTGCACTCCAGCCTGGCAACAGAGGGAGAATCAATCAAAAACAAAAAATAATTAGAGATTTAGAAATTGTACATATCTCAACTGGTAAGCAATTTAATGTTTTAGAAAAAGTAAAGATTTCAGAACTTGAAACCTAGTAATAGAACCCAGACCAGTGTAATATGCACAGTAAGAACGCCTTAGGCAGTAGATAAATTCTTGGGAGCTGATGTGGCCTCTTTGCCAGACTATCTAAGGCAGGGAACCTGCAGCTACTTGGTCCTCTCAACTCAGAGCATCCCCGGGTTTCATGCTGACTACAGAACTTCAGGCATCCTGTGTGAGAAACTGCATTCTCTCCCTGTTATCCTTCTGTATGGCTGTGTGTGTCTCCTACACTAATTGTTTGCTGATTCAGTGTCAACTGAAGGAACACAATCTTGGAAATGGTCCAGACTCTCCATCTTCTCAATTCTCAGACTGAGACCAAATTTCCTTTTCTGATTTAGCTCATTTAGAATAAGAGACAAGACTTTTTGCAAGGTGCCTACTTTCACTTTTCTTATCTTTAAAGTAGGATAATGAGATTTACTTTTCAGAGTTGTTACAGATTTTAAGTAAGATAAAGCAAATAAAAGTCCTTTGTATTTTAAATTGCAAAAATTAAGGATTATATTTTTATTCTTCAGCTTTTTCTTTCCTTTCAAAGGTGTGCTGTAAATTTAAGTAATATTTTTAGTTTTTATGTTTGCTTAAACTAAGAAATTTTATACTATAAGAAAAAAAAAGACTCTAACATGCAGATGTTTTTTAAACACTTCAAATGAAGGCTTAAAACAATCAGTTTTTCATAGAAATTGATGCTAGACTCCCTACGTTCTAAATAGCCTGTCTATATGAATTGTTATAACACATATTGCCATCTTTTGGTCATTTAAAAAAAATTGTCCTCCAGCCTAGTACACACCCATTTTTTAAAAAACGTTTTCCATTTTGTAGGGGCATGTCCATCTCATATAATGAGTCTTTCTGCTTTTGGTCTGTCACAATGACATTCCTGATACACTGGGCTACTAGTGGCAGTGTTAATAGATTGTTGACAAAGATGACTGCAGTAATTTGTTTCTTACTCACAGGGAAAGAGACTTTATTGCTTCCTAACCAAGACATGAAGCCCATTTTCCTCCCTTTAAGTTTGACTGGTTTGTTAACGTGCTTTGGGTAACAGAATGTGAAAAAATGGCACTTGGACCTCTTAGAACTTGAGTCTGCTATACAGTGAAAAAGCCAGTCTAGCTAGCCTACTGGCAAGTGAGAGCCTGTAGAAAAAATCTAAGATGTCCAAGCCGACAGCCAGCAGCAACTGGCTGAAAGTTGGTGAATGAGATCACCTGAACTCCCGAAATCCGGTTATAGTGTCCATGGCTGCAGCTGCATGAGGGAGCCAGATGAGATGAGGCAAGAACTGCCCAGCCAACTCACAGCATTATGAAAAAAAATAATAATAAGTCTTTGTTATTTTTAAGTCACTAAATATTAGAGTGGAATTTTAAGCAGTAATAGACAACTGGAACAAGGTGTTCATGAGGAAAACAAGAAAAAGATGCAACTACTTAGCCCTTCTTCAATGTATAGGTCTCAGCATCTACACACTACTTTGTTTCCAGGAATCTCATCCTGCTTTTTACTACAACCCCTAGGTATAAATTATATTCCTTTTGCTTGGAATGCATTAGTCCTTTTCATTCTCTATCTAATTTCCACTTCTTCCATTATAACACCTTACAGTCATTTTCTCTAGGGAGCATTACTAACCTCATCCCAATCTTTCTGAATATTCCTTGTCCTTTATTCAATTTACAATGTGCATGTCACTATAACTTTTTGTGTATTACTTTCTTATCTCTTGCGACTAGATTATAAGGTTTGGGAAAATGCCATTCTATGTCTACCTTTTTGCCACCACCACTCAATAAGTATCTATTTGTCACATGGCAAAAATATTCATTTGTGGGGAAAAATGTAAATTTTTTCATGAAACATAGGTGGATTCTAGTAGCCTTTATGTGCATAAAACCTTTTAACTACCATGTCTCATATCGTTGTAAAAGTAAAGTAGGTAACTTTACCTGCTACAGGATCTTGTTCTATAAGCAAGTCATGGTTTATTTTATTTTCTCATTCACTAGTCAATTTGTTATTTAAAAGAATGGTACTGCTTTACATAAATATTTTAAGTAAACTGAGAAATTAAGGAAGTAAAGTGAGAATTAATTAGGTATGATCTTTGCCCACAAAATCTGTTGAATGATGTGCTAGTCTCTTCTAAAATGTGAGCCAAAATATGGCTTCAAAGTTTCTTGTACACAATTTGAAGAGGGACACATTATCCTAAATGGGCATGGGGTGATATAATGACAAACATTTTTAAGTATAAATACGGAAAAAAAGAGTGACGAGTTTCCAAGGACTATTCTTCTAATGTTCTTCAATTTAATCTGATTCTGTCATGGACAAAGCAAAAGGGAATTTAGATAATCTTACGGGAATTTCCTAATTGTCTGATTTAATCTAAAAAAGATTGTAGGGTTACTTAATGATTGTATGGACTGCTATCCTTCAGGCTATGCTCTAGCAATATATTTCTTATGTTGAATTTTTATTACAACTGATAAACTGGATTTTTTGGAGTACATCCTCTGACTGACATATACTTGGACTGTAGGTTTTTTTCCTGCCATTAAATATATATCTTTATAAGCACAACATTTTAGGAGAAGCATTGAAAAAAGATTAGGTTGTATTCAAGAAGTCTGATTATGGTGACAGAAAAATCAGAAAATTTTTAGGGAACCGGGGAGTGTAATTCAGAGAATAAAATGCAGAAAATACAATATATATCAAAATCCTCAAATATTTGATAAACGTTTACATACAAGATACATTGGACTTGCATTGTGGGATCATAAAAGTTAAAACTCAGAATTATAATTTGAAGTCATTAGAAGTTATATTTCATATACATGAAATAAATTTCAACACTCTAAATTACATAAATATGATCAACACTACTTCAGATTACCTCAATTATTTACAGATGCCAGCCTTCAAAGAGATATAATATTGAAATAAATTTACCATCAGTGAGGACAAAATAGAACAAATGTGGAGGCATGTGTGTATGTTTGTGTGTGTGTGTGTGTATATATAATTGTTTATGACAGCTCATCAATATTTTCCAACTATTTTAGTAAATAACTGGTCACATTCATCTTAACTTTTTATTTTAATAATGTCCCTATTTTATGAATTTATAGTGATTTTTTTTACTTGGATTTATCTTTGATAGGCTTTAAAAAGTAGTCCTGAAGTTAAAGTGTACAAACTCTGCAATAGATGACAATTACGTGCTAATGTTCATGAAGAAGTTCAAGCAAATCACAATTGAAATAAACAGGTCATAGGGTCAGTGTAATAGATTTTTTTCTCTAACCCAAAACCAGTGGATTGAACTGATAGTGATCTTTTTTGTACCGTGATCTCATATCTATATTTTCAAACTCTTCCAGATATAAGCTTCTGCTTCATCATGTCACACCATCTTTCTCTTCGAGACTTAATAGGCTCCAAATTCCATATCATAAATTTCACACCCAGTGGGATGGAAATAAAGCAGTATAAATGGAATTTGAAATTTTACAATTCAAGATAACTTTCACACTGATAACATGTAACTTCCATCTCCTGAGAGGAATTTTTATTTCATATTTTCTAATATAAGTACATGCTTGGGACACAAGATGTATGAATTCATTTTTTTTTTGGCATCTGATAGTAATTTAGTATCTTAATGGCATGTAGTACTTTTTATATTGAACAGATGGCCATTAAGACATTGATATCCATGATAAATAATGTAATGCTAGTAAAAATGTCTAGACATGATCTGATATTAATGTTATTTTCATTGTTATTCAATTATGTTTTCATATTTTCTACTGTGCTGTTAATATTTCATCAGCTAACATTTGTTTTTCCTGTAACTATTAGATAACTATTTAAAATTTAACACAGAATAGAATTGAAATACACAGTTCATTAAGTTTTTAATCTATTTATGGCTGTTGAGTCTAAGAATTTGATCAAGGAAGAGATAGTCATATTAATAACTAATGTAAGACAAAAATATACTAGACATCTTTATCCTAAAAGAAAAGAGGAGGAAAGAACAAAGTAAATATCCATTTGCATATAAAAAGGAAAGCACCAGTGTTATTTAAACAATAGTAATATATGTGCTTTTTGAAAAGTGCTTTTTGAATAATACATCTATGCTTCATTCTAAAATATGGTATACATATTACTGCCCAATCTCCTCTTTCTCAAACAACATCGCTAATCCCCCAAGGCAGTCTTCTCCAGCTGAACCCATAAGTAACTTAGAATATTTCTCATCTTAATGTTCTAAACAGCCACTACCAATCCATAAGAATTGGCACTCAAGTTAAAATCAATTTGCTTTTCTGTTTACTCTTCCAAATGGATCAGTAGAAGCTGGAAATTCATGCTGAAACACTAACATGAATTTGGGAGACAGCCAAATCTTGGATAATTAAGTTGCATGTACACTACAATAGGGGAATTTTTGAGGCCTAAAATTATCCATCAACCTAAAGGACATCTTATCTATAAAGATAAATGATATTTTTTTGCATTTAGCCTTATGACACTCAAAATCCATTGTTAGAAACATTTAAGGAAATTCAAGACATTTCTAACTAATCCAAAGTAAGCATTATCTAGGTCTTCTGCAATAAATAACTGACCTATAATGGACACCATTAAAGGTGAAAGAAAAACAGATGATAGCTTCCTTTAGCAAGTTTAGAATTTCCTTGAAATACCAAGTACATGCCAGTCACAAGAACACTGTTTTAATAAGACAAATAATAATCTTCCTCATGGAACTTACATTTTAGTTGGCAGCAGTAAGCAACACACAATTAAACCAGTAAGATGGTTATATATAAGAAAAAGTGCTTTGGTTGAAACTCAGCTAAATCATTGAGCAACTGAGGATGAACTTCCAAGATTCCATGAAACTCTCTGAAGTTCAGAGAGCTGATGTCAAAAAGGACAGAGTTAGGATATGATATCAATGTCAATATTACTGTCATTCAATTGAGTTTTCTGTTTCCAATTATGTTAATATGATCATGGTGTCATGCTTTCATAGAAACAACTGAAGGAATTGACATCCAGGAAGATAAATAGTAGTATGCCCAAAGCCATGAAGCACAATTGGCACAGTACGTGCTTTTGCCTAGTTAGTGATTGACATAAATCGATACATTCAAAAGTTTTCAACTGCCTACAATTTATACAAAATATTTACTCCAGATAGAATAAATTCATGACCAAATGGAATATAATGCACAGCATGTCAAATACCCATATGCTATTACTAGTTTTCTCAATGTAATTATTCAAACTACTATTAGTAATGATATATATTTATTCAGTTAATGAGCTCACATGTTACTTTGTTGTCCCTCATAACTATCGTCGTCTTCATTGGGACAAAAATTTTATTCTCTCTGTGAGATGTCAGTAATTCAAACATGGTTACGGGTTATTAAACATCAATTATTTGTATATTAATTTCTGCAAATAAATTTGAAACATTGGAAAAAATTCATAATTACCTTAGTTATTGCCTAAAGCAGTGGTCAGCAAGCCACCATCCATAGCCAAACCTGATTTCCTCTCTGCTTTGGTAGATAAAATGTATTTGGAACACAGCTATTCATTTTTGTATTATCTATGGCTACATTTTCTGCTGCAACAAGGAGAGTTGAACAGTTGCAACAGAGATCCTATGGCCTTCAAGCCTGAAATATTTACTACCTGGCCCTTTACAGAAAAAGTTTCCAAACACCTTGTGTGAAGGAACTCAGGAGTATTGCAGGAAAATTAAACGCCAACTTGTTTTATTGATAATTTTGTTTCTAAATTATCTTCATTCTTATTTTCATTTACTTCCATGATTTAGACTTCACCTAAGCCAATTCAATTAATTCTATTTTCAGTTAATGAGAAATGGGACCCTTTATAATTTATTCTATAAAAAATATTCCTTTTATTTAACTAGGTCAAAATGCTGCCTGATTCCTTTACCAACTGGATTAATCTTTTTGTTTTGTTTTGTTTTTAAATTTATGGCGTACAATGTGATGTTTTGATATATGTTTGCATTGTTAAATGACTAACTTCGGCTAATTAACATATCTATAACTTCAAGTACTTATTATTTTTTGGTGAGAACATTTAAAATCTTTGTTTTAGCAATTTTGAAATATACAATGCATTATTATTAACTATAGTCACCTTTCTGTGCAATAGACACTAAAACTTACCGCTCTTTTTAACTGAAACCTTGTACCTTTCACCTTGAGGAATTCTTCTCCATCTCTCCTCTGGAATATTTTTAGAACATATAATTTCAGTTTATGCAATACAATGCCCATATAAGTGAATTAATGCTGACAAGATGGAAGAGAAGCCTTGGCTAAGCCAAAGGCACCCTACTTCTCCCAGCCAACGGCTGGGAATCTTACCAAATTAAATGACATCTGTTCATGATTAGGTACTATTGCTGTACAGTTCTCACTGGCAGTTGAAGAGTGATTTGTTTCATCAGATAATTCCTAAGAAAAAGAAAAGCAAATGCATATGTTCTTTATTTTCTCTTTTTATAGTACTACATTAAGGGGTTCTATGTTGGGAAGACTGATATTTGAAAACAGGTTTAACATCTTGATTTATCAATGCACTTTAACTCACTGTTGATAGAAGTGTGGCCACTTGACAGGCAGGAAATAGAAGCCAGAAGTCCTCTAACTAACACTTGATAGCATTTACAAATTGAACGATTTGACCTAATCA
Source organism: Sapajus apella (assembly GCF_009761245.1). NCBI lineage: Eukaryota > Metazoa > Chordata > Mammalia > Primates > Cebidae > Sapajus > Sapajus apella. The sequence goes on along the minus strand of NW_022436965.1, from coordinate 1,916,937 downwards.
TTTACTCATTCTTTGTTTAAACTACTTCTGCCATACTTGATCTCACTTTGCTAGTTGTTTTAAAAAACAAATGCCAATATAAGGTCCCATGATAGACATGTGAATTCTTGTCACTAAAGAAATAACATCTGTTTTGCTATATATTTACAAAAATATGTATATTATAGGTGTTTCAGAAAAAAGACACACAAAAATCTTACATATTCAATGAAAGGAGAAATCACTTATGCTCAGTTAAAAATTTATGGGATTGGTGCTAACCTTGTAAAATTAAGATGGCAATGATAACTGATAATGGAGTACTATTTCAGGCCTACAATCACATTTTTAATTCACTTATTCAGTAATCATTTATTGAGCAATTTTTATATGTAGCCTTTGTGCTTCATTGTGTATCAACAGTGGTAAACCACAGTATATACTAATATCCTTAATAGAGTTTACTAAGTTGAGCAATTGGTCAATAAACAAAAATAAGAACAAGGGGTAATGAGAGGAAATGTAACTGAGAAGAAAATCATTTTAAAAATGAATGAATGAAGGGGAAAATTGGTACTGGTCATAAATTTATTTTATTTTGAATGATTTATTTTAAGGATTTTGATTTTTAATATTAAAGTTGCACAGCAATTAAAGATATCGCCGCAGAAACAGAGATATAGTTTTCCATCTTACAAGAAACAGTTCATTTTTTTCTCTAAATTTTACTGATAATCATTGACTTCTCACTGGAGCTTTTATTTTGCCAATTATTACACAAGTATTTATTTTAAAATAAAAATCATGGTAGTTATTTTAAATTACATATCTCTGCTCTTTGAAAATTGAGGCACTATGTCTGTGAATTCAACAAAGATTTTTTGGGATTCTACTACGTTCACATGCTGTTGATACAGCCCAGGACAGACATGAAATGGCCCTTGTTTCCTGGAGCAGACATTACAGCAGATAAGAGAAAGAAGATAAATAAGTATTCAAGAAAATTTCAATACGTTTTTGGCTAATAGAGAACAAAGAGAGTGATATAATAGAGTTTGAGATCTAGGAAGGGTATTGTATTTTAGATATTGGATGTTAAAGGAAGTTCACATTGAGACAAGAATATGAAATTTAAGATTTAATGATGAATGAATCAGTTTGCGGACAAATCAGAGGAAAGACCCCTAAGAAGAAGAAACAGTGTGGAAGCTCCAACATAAGAATGAGTTGAACACATTTCTCGCATAGTGGATACATGACAGTGTGTGAAGGAGGAAGCAATGATGCCTGTTGTGAGAGACGCTGCTGAAAGCCCGGTCATGCCAGTCCTTGTATTCCATGACAAAGGGATTGGGTTTTATTTCAAATGAGTAATAAGCTACTAAAAATTTTCAAACATGTAGTTGACAAATCCATTATATATTTTAACAGATTATTTGCTTCATGCAGAAAGTGTTTGGGAATAATAAAAGCAGAGACACCGCTTAGGAGGTTATTGTACTGTTACAGGAAAGAAAGGAGAATCACTAGGGCTAGAGAGTCACGAAACGTGGAGAAATAAGGAATTTGGTTAAGTTGTAGATGTAGAGTTACAGGATCTGATAATGGAGTACATGAAAAAGGGAGGAGAATGGAAGAATTAAGCAGCTGCTGATTTTATTCCAACTACAAATGAGTCACAGTACAAAGTAATGAGAAATGGAAGACTTGAGAAGAGCAGATTTGCAGAGACATCTGCCTACTTAGATGCACAGCATTTGAATATTTGCCTTAGTTTGTTAGCTGCTATGACAAAATGCCTTGGACTGTGGTAATTTATGAAAAATAAAAATGTATTGCTCACAGTTCTGGGTGCTGTGACGACTAAGATCAAGACACCATAAGATTCAATGTCTGGTGAAGGCCCGTTTCACCCAGATAGTACTTTGATGCTGTGCCTTCACATGGCAGAAGGAACAAGTCAGCTCACTTCAACTACTTTTATAAGGGCACTAATCCCATTCATAAGGCTAGTGCCCTTGTGATCTAATTACATTCTAAAGTCTCCATCTCTTAAAACCACCATAATGAAAATTAAATTTCAACATACATTATTGCCAGACACAAAGTTCAGATCATAGTTATATTTAAACCTAGAAGACACAGGTGAGGTTAGAATTGTAGACATAAAAATATAAAATTAATCAGTATGCAGATTAATATTTAGGATGTGAGTTTTAAAAAGATTGTGCAGGTTAGGAAGGGAAGCCATTGCAGGACAGAATCTTGGGGCATTCCCACGTTTAGAGACTGAATGAAGAAGATGAGACACACAACAGTTGAACAAGGCTGAGCACAATTTCTTAAGTTTGACTAGTGATGAGGAATAAAAATCAAGAAAGACATGTAACAGAAGCCTAGAAAATAAAGTATTTTAAGAAAGCTCTGTTATATCAATCACTCCTGAATGATCTACTGAGGTGAGGTTATTTTAACGGTCACTGAATTTGGCAACATGGAGATTAGGTATTAAGAAAGATGTCAGGGAAGTGATAGGAACAAAAATCTATTTAGGGAAGGTAGATGAGACAATGAAAGGCGAGAAAAGAAAAATACAGGAAAATCTTTTAACAATTTAGAAATATCTTATTAATTAGTTTCATAATTTTGTCCTTGACAATAGGTCTTTTGTAAGTTATATGCACAGTGTACATACAAGGAAGTTATAATACACAACTTATTTATATGAAAATGAAAGTATCTTACCATTTTGATCTGTTTTCTGCTAACATTTTTTTTGGTCATGAAAACTGTTCTGGTACTCAAAGTTTATTTTGTAAACCATTCTTAAAAGGATATTAAATATGATTTCTTAATTTTAGAATTTGGTTTTATGTTCATAAGAATATGGAAATATACTTAAAAGAGTTATAATGATTCACAATTTTCTGAGTACTAAATAAAAATATGCAAGTGGATATATTAGTACTAGATTTACACTGTTACCTTGTAATACTGCCTAGGATCATTGATTGCTTTAGATGTGATTATGACTTGCATTTATCATGACACTATGGAATGTGAAATATAGAAGCTAGAAATACAGTTTTAAAATGTAAATAAAAATAGAACTTTGATTTTAGGTTATTTAAGTACATTTCAGGTGTTAACTGATATTTATAATTTTGAGATTATTAACCGTATAATCGGAACTAATCCTATCAACATTAAGTTTTTTAAAGTAATCAGAATTATAGTACTGTACCTTATTTTATTAGTATTCACAGCTAAACACTGAATGTAACTTTTTATATTGCAGAAGACTAAATCTATTGCATGATTACAGCCGTTTTCAAATCAGGCATTTCATTTTAACATTTCTAGTTTAAAAAAATTCTTTCTTGGCCTTGATGGATTTCCCATCCTGCTCTACTTACAAAGTAAATAATAGCTATTTTGATATTAGAGTCCTCTGAAAAGTAATTCAGAACATTTGAGAAATGTTAGCATAATATTACTAATTGGTTTTGCTTCCCGTTAATAACAAAAGGGGTGTAATAATTGTGAGATAGAACCTCTAGGCTACAACTTGCAAATAGAGCTGCTGTTTTTATGCTATTGTAATTAAGAAATCGCCACTAGTTAGGTGCAGTGGCTCTTGTCTGTAATCCCAGCATTTTGGGAGGCCAAGGCGGGTGGATCACAAGGTCAGGAGTTTGAGACCAGCCTGGCCAACATGGTGAAAACCCATCTCTACTAAAAATACAAGAAAAAATTAGCCGGTCGTGGTGGCGGGCACCTGTAAGCTACTCGGGAGGCTGAGGAAGGAGAATCACTCGAACCTGGGAGGCAGAGGTGGCAATGAGCCAAGACCACACCATTGCGATCCAGCCTGGGTGACAGAGCAAGACTCAGTCTCAAAAAAAAAAAAAAGAAAAGAAAAGAAAAAATCGCCACTACAGTATATCCATGATAAATTTTTATCTTTTGGGGCTTCCTTATGTCATAAAACTGTGTTTGAGCACAACTTGAAAGTTTACTATTTGCGGAAAAATAACTTTAAAGAGTATCCAAAGACAAGATTGCAAATAGATCATTTTATATTCATGGTCTCCCTATTAACAAATGACTCTATTTAGGAAAAATGGAAAATAATATTTAAATATGTGCCAGAAACTGTGAAAAGTCCGAAATATTACACCACTTACACAGTATATATCAAGCACATAAACGTGATCAAAGAGCTTTATTATATTCACAGCCCAATCAGTCCTTTAAAGTAGCATGGCAACATCTGTCCACCCATACCCAATAACCCTGAACAACGATATTATTAAAAGCCAAATGGAAAAATTATTCTACAGACATTGTGGGCTTGTTCTATAGGCGAGGATTGGGAAAATATTAATGTCCTCCTTTTATAAATGGGAAAGATGTTATTTTCTCCCCTTCCCTTCTGAGAGAAATTTCTTTGATAGAAAAACAATGCTGTAACCTAGTTGCCTATTTGGGAATGTAAACTTTGGGCTCTTAAAGAGGTAAGAGAAAGCTTTTTGAATGGAAGCAATTAGCTCGCCCATTAGGTGCATATCTAATTCTCCCTACATGTGAAAAAAAAAAAAAAATGTTTCTAAGGGAAGTGAAAGCAAGTACCGGTATCGATCGACTTACGACCTATGCAACTTACGACCATTCGACTTTACGACCACAGTCGCTAGCCACGACTGCTCTGCGTCTGGCAGCGTAAACGTTGCCCAGCTGGCGTAAGGCAGTGCGGACCAGCTTCCGGCAGCACTGCCATCTCCGCATGCACCCTTTCAACTGTTATCCCAGACTCGGTACAGCAATTTGTGTTTTGTGTCTTGGATATTTTTCATCAAACCCTTCCCAATAAACTTCCTATACATTTAGAAGCAATAGACCCAAACATCGAATGACTGGCACAGGATGTGTTTCGTCCATATCGTGAAATTTATGAAGAAAAAAAGAAACATACAATTAGACAAAGTTCACCATGTTTATGAAAAAACCAACTCCAGTAACCCCGACTGCTGCCTCAGATGACATCAACGATGTCAAGCACCAGAGGCCAATAAAATGTTTCGTACATGTTTATATATTTTGATATGTTTTGCAATTGGGAAAATGTTTCCTATGGTATTTTTTACACCTGTATTTTGTATTTTTGTATGCACCTGTATTTTGTAATTTTGTATGTTTTGCAAATATTAAACCGGTTGTACTGGTAATGCAGTGTTTTACTTAAACCTGACGAATGTAAAAATAAGAAACAGAATGGTGTAGAGATGATACAAATGGCATAAAATAAACAAAGAAAATTATGATATATAACAATAATGAAAGAAAATTATGATAAAATATGACTTAAAGATTTTTATAACATCATTTCACAGTACTGTACATATAGCCTACTCAACTTAAGACCAAATCGTGTTAGGACTGGTCTGTCGGAACCAATCGTGGTCGTAAGTCGATCACTAGCTGTATTATCTTTCTTTATACTGTATACATTGCCATTACTCAAGAAACTGAGACTTTTATAGTAACACTGAAAAAGCCATAAAAATTTCATTTTTCCACGATATATATACCATAAAACTTTAATTATTACTTTATAATAGCAAAAGCCTTATCAAAAATCTATAGTAAACCTCAACTTTTTTGTCAATAATATTAGATTAATATTTATATACATATAATGTTATTCTATGAGTGTGCTGTAGCATGCTATATTATTTTTTCTTGGTTTAAAATTATATAGTTCATAAAGTGCTTTTAGAGGAGAGTTTTCACTTTATGATAGGTATAAATTTGTATCACTATTTATATAAAATGTAATAAAGTTGGATAAAATGAAATTAATTTGAAGGTTATTGAGTTTTTAATTTTGTATTTTTTAGAAAGTTTAATTTCAGTCAACCTGAAAGAGTTCCTCTCTCTCTCTCTCATATATATATATATATATATATATACACATATATATATATATACACATATATATATATATACACATATATATATATATATAATTATTTCTTTGTATGTAGCTCATATTCACTTGAAGATTCTTTGGAATGGAATAAAACAATATTCACAGTGGGTGATAGTTTTTATTGCCTGTAAAGATAATGCAATGATTTCATATTAATTTTTGAGGTATTGGATTTTTTTTAAGAAATGTAAGATAAACATGGAAATATGTGTAAGGATTATCAAAGTGTAATTGTTGCATAATAACATGCAAGGCTCGCTTGTACATGCTGTTCTGGATAGGGTGCTAAAGTTCTCTACAATCTTATACACTCTTCATTAGAAGTTTCACACTAAGTGAAAATGCATATCCTGGACACTGGGCAAATACGAGTCTTCAGTTTTAGGCAGTATTCAGACAGATACTGGAAGTCAAGATTTATTTATATACTTTTAAAAGTTGGGATCTCAGTGGATTATTTTTAAGTAAAATTGAACTAAGCACATTTTCCCTTACTTCTGCAGGGAAATCAGAGGTCTCAGGCCGTTCATGGAGGCAGCAGGAGTGTTGTTATTTCATGGATTTGAGGTACTATTTTACTTTTCTGTCCAGAACTGCTTTAGCAAACACCAAAGAATCGTATCAAAATATTTGAAGATTATTGGGAAAAAGAAAGTAAAGATTTGAACTTTGTCTTTCTAGTTGTCTTTTTCTTCTTACACTTGGTGAATACAATTCAAGGAAATAAGATTAAACTGCTCTATTAAAAATACTGTTTAATTTTTGAGATTATGAAATAATTGTTTATTATAAGAAAATTAGACAAATATATAGCAAATTTAGAAAACACATAAAAACACAGAAAGGAAACTTTATCAATTATGCCTTCACTATTAAGAGAAGCTACAAGATGGCAACATATATATAATATGTTATATACCTATATTTATATATGTACATATATATTCCATAATTTAGATTATATAACATATTATTGGATTGGATTTTAGTGTCGTGCCATAATCAATATTTTGTTTCATAAAACACTATTTCACATGATAATATCAAAGGCATTAGGGCATCCATTAATGAAAATATTTTCTTTTTATAAATTTCGTGTTTATGGTATTTTTCAACATGCCCTGGAGACATTTTTCCCCCTTTCTTGGTGATTAACAATCAGCCCCTCATTACTTATGCAAATTTCTGGAGCAGGCTTGAATTTTTCCTCAAAAAGTGGGATTTTCTTTTCTTTCCTTTTTTTATTATTATACTTTAAGTTTTGGGGTACATGTGCAGATCATGCAGGATTGTTGGCCATTTTAATAGGTGTGTAAACATATATCATGGTTGGTTTAATTTGCAATTTTCTTATGAAAAATATGTGAACACCCTTTTATACGTCTATTTGCAATCTGTATTTCTTCTTTGGTGAGTTGATTGTGTAGAATTTTGTCCATTTGAAAAAAAATGATTTGTTTTCTTATTGTTCTTGTAAAATTCAGAAACAAATCCTTTATCAGATAGATATCTTGCAAATATTTTTCTATGCCTATGCCTTATCTTTTCATTCTCTTAATAGTGCCTCTCATAGAGAAGTTTTAATTTATTTGTTATTGTTCTAGTGTTGTATCTAAAAGTTTTATCATAAAATCAAGGTCACCTATTTTTTTTCTCTGTTTACTTCTAGGGGTTTTAATTTTGCAGTTTACACTTACATCTATGTCATGTTGGGGGTTAATTTTTGTGAAAGATATAAGGTGTTTTTCTACTTTTTTTTTTTTTTTAAGTTCCAGTACATTTGTTGTAAAGACTGGCCTTTTTCCTCTGTCAAAAATGAGTTGACTACATTTGTGTAAGTCTATTTCTGGGTGAATGTTTTCAGTAATCTATGTGTCAATTCTTTTGCTAATACCATACTACCTTGATTACTGCACCACTGAAACTGTGTTTTGAATTTGGGTACTGTGAAGTTTGTTTGACTTTCCATATTGCATCGGCTAATCTAGGTCTTGACCTTTCTTTACAAATGCTGGGGTCTGTTTGTCAACATATAGATAATATTTTGCAGGATTAATATTGGTATTATTCTATATCTATAAATTATATTTGGATAAGCTGACTTCTAAATACTTTGAGTATTTATTCCATAAATGAGACAGATTTCATTTATATATCTTTAGCTTCTTTCAATAAAGTTTTGAAATTTTTTGAAGAAAGATTCTGTCATGTTTTAATACATAATATTTATTTTACTGAATGATAGAGTTTCTATTGTAAATTTGTTTCATTTTATTTTAAATTTCAGTTGTTTATTGATGGAATAAAGAAAAACTATTGATATGAATATTAGCCTTGTATCATCTAAGTTTGTGGTATTCATTTATTAGTTTGAGACGTTTTCGTTGATTTTTTGAGATTTTCTATATAGACAATTAAATTGTCTCAGACAAAGGCAGCTTTCTTTCTTTTCAATCTGTACAGATTTATTTTTTTCCATTACTCTATGTAGGATTTCCAGATAATGGTGGATAGGAGTGGTGTGCAAGAACATCTTTGGCTTATTCATAATCTTAGAAAAAGTGTGTCTGGTTACTCTCACATTAATAAAATGTTAGTTACAGCTTTTCTGTGTTTCCTTTTTTAATCAACTCGAGGAAATTCCTCTGTATTTCCAGTCTGTTTGGGGATTTTAACATGAATGGGGATTCAACTTTTTAAAATACTTCTGTACCAATTGATATTTTCACATCATTTGCTTTTTTGTTGTTGTTTATGATGTTGATTATAATAATTGAATTTTAGATAATGAACCAACCTTGCATACCTGGAATAAATTCCAATTGGTTGTGATGGATAATTATGTTTATACATTGTAGTATACAATTTACAGTAAGTTGACTCAGGATTTTTACATCTATATTCCTGAGAGGTATTGCTCCGTACTTTTCACTGCTTGCAATAGATTTATCTTGTTCTGTATCAGAGTAATGCTGGGCTCATGAGTTAAAACATGAATTTTTGCATTTATTTTCCAGTACAATTTGTGGTGAACTGGCATTATTTTTCCAGTGAATGCAACTGGGTGTGGCACTTTGATTGGAAGGTTATTAATTGATTTGATTTTTTAAATAGATGCAGCCTATTCAGATTTTTTTTCTTCTTGCATGAGTTTGGTAGTTTGTGCATTTCAAGGAAATGGGCCATTTTATCTTCATTTTCAGATTAGTAGCAAAAAAATTTATTCACAGTATTACTTTATTATTCTTTTGATGAATGAGTTCAGTAGTAAATATCCTGTTTTATTTCCGATGTTGGTAATTTGTGTCTTCTCTTCCTCTCTTTCATTTTCTTTTTCTTTTATTTGTTTATTTATTTATTGCTAAGCCTGTATAGTTTTACCAATTTATTAATCTTTTGAAAAAACAACTTTTGAGAATGTTAATTTTTCTCTATTGTATACCTGGTTCCTTTCTTTAAACTTTTATTTTAGATTTAAGGGTTACATGTACAGGTTTGTTATATGGGTAAACTCATGACAGGAAGTGTTGCTGTACAAATTATTTCATCACCCAGGTACTAAGCCTAGTACCTGATAGTACTTTTTCCTGATCTTCTCCCTCCTCCCACCCTCCAAACTCACATAGACCCCAGTGTCCAATGTTCTTCTCTTTGTATCCAAGAGTTCTTGTTGTTTAGCTCCCACTTATAAGTGAGAACATGTAGCATTTGGTTTTCTGTTCCTGGGTTAGTTTGCTAAGGATAATGGCCTCTATATTCATCTGTGTTTCTGCAAAGGACACATTCCCATTTTTTTACACTGCATAGTATTAGTATTCCATCATGTATATTTACTACATTTTGTGTATCCATTCTACAGTTGATAGGCATTTAGGTTGATTCCATATCTTTGCTATTGTGAACAGTGCTACAGTGAACATATAACATGTGTCTTTTTAGTGGAATGATTTCTATTCCTTAGGGTATATACCCACTAAAGAGATTCCTGGGTTAAATGGTAGTTCTGTTTCTAGTTCTTTAAGGAATTGCCACACTGCCTACCACAGTGGATGAACTAATTTACATTACCACCAGCAGTGTATAAGCATTTCTTTTGCTCTGAAACCTCACTAACATCTGTAATTTTTTTGGCTTTTTAATAGTAGCCATTCTGACTTGTGTTAGGTAATGTCTAATTGTTGTTTTGATTTTATGGGTTTTTGCTTTAGTGTGTATTGTTTCTTTTCTTCTGCTTGCTTTAGGTTTAAATTGCTTTACCCTGTTTAATTCTCAAAGACAGAAGCTTGCATTATTGATTTTAGATCTTGCTTGTTTTATTACATACACATTTAATATTATTAATTTCTCCTAAACTTTGTTTTACAATATTACAAGTACTGTATTTTGCAGTATTACAGTATTAAATTTTAAATTGCATTTTTATTTTGCTTAGTTCAGTTTTTTAAAATGTATTTTGAGTATTATATGACCTATATGTTATTTATAACTGTGTTTTAGAATTTTCAAATATTTGGATATTTTCCAGCTATTTTTGACAGCTATTTTTCTACTTTAATATAATTGTGGTCTGATAATATACTTTGTATGATTTCTATTTTTCTTTAATTTGTGAAGGTGAGCCTTATGGCCCAGTATGTCAAACTTTGGTGAATATTCCATGCTAGCTTGAGGAGAATGTATATTCTGATTTTGTTGGAGGCAGTATTTCCTGAATGCTAATTAGATCTGATAGTGATCTTCATGTCAACTATATCCTTACTTATTTTCTACCTTATCTATAAATTATCGAAAGAATGATATTGAAGGTTTCAACTAGAATAGTGGTTTGGAAGTTTTTACTTTTAGTTATATAAATTTATTATTTCCCCTGCACATATTTTGAAACTGTGTTAGGTTCATATACATTTAGTATTCTTATGGATTCCTAGAGAAATAATTTATTTATTACAATGTAATGATCCTCTATATGGCTGATACTTTTCTTTCCTAAAGTCTGATTTGTATGAAAGTAGCATAAATCGTCCAGCATTCTTTTTATTTTATTTTTAATTTTTTCTTTTTATTTATGTTTCTGTGAAAGTAACAAATTGTCCAGCTTTCTCTTTACAAATGTGCTATGTTTTAAAATCTTTTTACTTTTAATCTATGTAACTTTTTACCTTTAAAATGAATTTCTTGCACAGAACATATATATGCATCTTGGTGTTATATTCACTCCAAAGATTTCTGTCTTTAAATTTAAGTATTTAAATTAATCACATTTAAAGTGATTATTGATATAATTGGACCTAACCTATTTGTAGCTGTTTTTTTTTTTTTTTTTAATCTTCTATCTTCTCTTTATCTTTTTTCTAGTTTTAATTGGGCATTATATGTGATTTAATATTCTCTTCTCTCTTAGTATATAAATTATCATTTCCTTTAAAATAAATTAGTGATTATTTTAGAGTTTGCAATATACATTTTTAACTACCTAGTTGTACCTTTAAATATCACTCTACTACTTTATATATAGGACAGGCATCTTAAAACAGAATATTCTCAATTCCTTTATTCATTCCTTTTGACGTTGCTGTCATTCATTTTGCTTAACCATAAACTATAATGACTCAGTACAGTGTGACTATTATTGCTTTAAACTAACACTATTTAAAACTAGGAATATGAAAATTAAAAGTTTTTCTTTGACCTTTTGTTTCTTCTTTGTTGTTTTTTTCTGTTAAGAGAAATCTCTTGATGCACATCCAATAGATCCAAGTTATATATATACATATGATTTTATTCTTTCTGAATTTTTTTTCTTTTAATTTTTTTGCTGAGCATGCCTGCTGGCAATAAATAGTCTTTCTTTCCTCTTTTTGTCTGAAATAGTATTTATTCAGTTTAAAGGATGATTTTACTGGATATACAATTCCATTTAAAAAAAAAATTAATTTAAAGATTTTATTCCAGTTTCTCCTTGCTTATATCATTTTCACAAGCAATCAACTGTAATTCTTATTCTTGTGTTTATTTATTTATTTTATTATTATTAATTTTTTTTTTACAAGTGAGTGTTTTCACTGACCTCTACCTCTGGCTTCTTAGAAGATTCCCATTTTGTTTTTGGTTTTGTGCAATTTGAATATAGTTTTAGATGTAGTCTTTGGAATTTATCCTACTTGTTCTGTAAGATTCTTAGATCTATAGTCTTTATCTGTAATTAATTTTGGAAAATTCTAAGCCATTGCTGCTTCAAATATTTCTTAGATTCCATTGTCTCTTTACCTTTTCTGATGTACCAGTTATAAATTTGTTACAACTTTTGAAACTTACCCACAGTTTTGGGGTGTTGTGCTCTGCTTTTTAAACATTTTTTTTTCTTTCAGCATTGGAAGTTTCTATTCACCTAGCTTCACGCTCACTGATTCATTCATCAGCCATGTATAGTCTCCTGATGATCTCTTCAAACGTTTTCTTCATTTATGGTACAAGGTTTTAAAAATATTCTATCAGTTTTCTTTGACTAATTCATAGTATTTCCATCTCTCTGCTTACATTATTCTGTTATTTCTTGTCTATTTTTGCCTCGGAGCCCAAAGCTTATTAATAACCCTTATTTTAAATCCCAAATCTAATAATTCCCAAACCCCCACCATATCTGAATCTGGTACTCGTGTTTGCTTGGTCTGTTTAGGCTGTGTTTTTCTTGCCTTTTAGCATCCTTATAATGTTTTATTGACAGCCAAACATAATGGCAATAAGAACTAAAATAAGCAGGTCCTTAGTGTGAGTTCATATGTTAGCTAGCCAGCAGTTGAGCAGTGTTTAATGTTTTCTGTAGCTGGTCAAAGTCTTCAAAAAAAATTTTTTTTTTTTGCTTTTTCTCTGTCTATTTTTATTAAATGTGCTTTGTTACAAACCTCTATGTAGACTCATGCACTCTAGAAATTTAAATTGTAATACACTGTTATACTGGTGCCCTATTTTTTGTGATGATAAGATATTGGGGAGGAGAAATATGTGATCTTATCCTTAAGTCTCAGTTTTCTAGTGAGCTTGGGTCCCTGGATCACTGCCTTCATAACAATTTCTTAGCTTTTCTTCAAACCCACAAAAAAATACGTAAACTAGAGGGAACTGGGGTCGGAGAAAGATCCTTCCTTCAGGTGGGATTAGATTCTGGAAAGCCTTTGCCCCTGGAGATTAGGTCTTTATTAAGATGAATGCTCTGGACACTCATAGGTCACAATTGCTACTTTTCCCCTCCTCCTGCTAATTGACAAGGTTTCTTGGCGTTTGCTGTGAGACACTGGAAGGGTTCCTGGAGGTCATATCTAGGATGTTTGAGGATTCTGTTAAAACTGTGGCCCAGAGCAGTTTTTTACTTTCAAGCTAGCCCACACTCAGTCTCCGGGTATGATAGAGCCTTCAAAATCACCATTTAAGAGTGTTTATCAGCTTACTGCTCCAGTGGCTTCCGCCCCAGTTTAGCAAATCTCAACTGTGACTTTCTGGATTCGCCTGTCTCCCCAGATTTCAGAGTGACAGTTTGCAGTAGAACTCCGTTCTTTCCTATGTCCAAGAAGAGTAACTGATTTTCAGTCTATACCATGTGTTTCTTGTTGTGAGAGCAAAAGTGATGACATCTATGCTTTTTACATGCCAGACAAGAAACAAGACATCATCTCCTTCATTTTTCATGAGCACATTTACAGTTTCTAACCTGTAACCCTCCATTCAGTCAGTATTATGCTAAACAATAAACCAAATTCAATTAGTGCTTTTAAGTTCCTACTTTTCATAAAAATGCTTCTTTCCTTGTCATTTTATCTCCACACCTGTAGCATATCTATGTACTATGTGGTAGGCACCTACGTATACCTACAAGTGAATGGGTGAAATGTGATACTTTACATAAATTCCGTTACCGAAGCACCTGTTTGTACACTGTGCTTATTTCAGTCTGCACAATGAGCTCACCATCTCATGCATGAAAGGCCTTCCCCTGTGATGTGACCCATCCTTTAAGTTGACTAATTTAAGACAATACTTTGAAAGTAGTAATCATGTAGTTGTTAATAACTTTTTGTTGATATTCACTGACAATATTTTGATATAGTGTCAAGAACATTTCTGCAACTATGGATCTACCTTGCAGGCTAGCATTGTTTCTTTAACAGAAGGCACAGCCGTACCCACCTTAATAATTGTTCTTTAACCTCTTTTATAAAATAAAAACATAATGACATAAATCAAAATGAATGCACCCTCTTTCTAGATTTTCACATAAAATTTTCTACTGTTATTGTCATTTGAAAAGTGAATTTGCAAAATATTTATATAAAAAAACTGAATTCATAAGACCTTTTCAAACAAAATATTTTCAAAGCATTCAGGCTTAAAGAGATTACTTTCATTTTGCTCTCATATTTCTTTGGTGATATTTAAGTACTACGAGTACAACTAGTATACATTACTTTGTGAACAATTGTCATTAATTTGATTTAATTCCAGAAGAATGAAAATTCTATAGTGTATCCCCTAAAAGCCACAAACACTTTACCATTGTGAGTCCTTCGAGTAGTATGTTTACAGAGGAAATGGAGAGTAACAGTCTGTGTAGTGTGTTAGTTAAGTAAACAATGGTAAAAAGCCTTCCTCCATTTTTCTCCAGTAGTTCATGTAACAAAATCATTTTACTCCTAGAGTAGGGACTTACGAATTTGAATATGATAGCGAGAGATTAATTGTGATAATTATTTTCCAATCACTTAACTTGTGTTGAGTTCTAGAAAATAAAAGCATTTTCAAATTTAGAAAGATGGCCAGTGCTATTAGCAATAAAGTATAACTCTTGTTTCTTAAAATGAAGATTAAGTAATAGCTATTTTTTCTTGGATTTAAAAAAAATATATTGTTTAAGGATGAATATATCCATGTAACATTAGATATCAGAAAGAAGTAAGATTATTACCAAACAAGCAATAATACCTTATGTTAATAATTCAATATATAATACCTTTTAAACACAAAAAGTAAATAAATTAACAAATTGTTATTATCTAATTATTGTTAAGCTTTAAATAATTTATTGAAAAAACTGTTCGTTTATGTTATTTTTGTTTACGCTGCCACATATAAATTAGGATAACATCCAAAACAAAACCAGACTAACTTTTCTCAAGGAAACATGACGTTTTTTCTCATATTTTGAAAATATAGAATAAGTATTAATTAAAATAATTTTTACCACAGAAAGGAGCAGTTCCAGAATACTGAGAAACAAACTGTTTAAAATAGTTTTAATTGGGAGCTCATTTAATATGAAGAAATTCAGGAAATATGTGCACTGTTGTGTTTGAAGACATTAAAATGTGTAAGAAGAAAGGTTTAACAACTCTCATTTTGATACATTTGCCAAAACATCTAACAGATGTTAGAAGACTTGCAGTTTCCAATTAAAAATTTTTAAGCACTCTTAAAGAGGATAACAAGTTTTGTTTTTAATTAGTTAGAAAGTCATTATTTTGGTTGAGTTGTTTTGTTTTGTACAACTTTAAAGGCAAACCATTTTGTGTTGCAGAACAAAGTGTCTCCTGTACTGTTAGCAGTTTCGTTCCAATTCCAATGATCTAAAAGGTGTCTTTTGACCAGACTCATGTTTCTTCCTGGGTTTTTCATATCTCCCCATACTGCCTCACTCACCCATCATGAGCTTTTATCCCAGCCCCCAAGAACAATGCTTTGCTTTGGGCCATATTGCCTATTTATTTCTTACATCACCTGATGTGTTCAAATACTGTGTTCATTTCCATAAGTAATTTTGTTCTTCCTAGTTCTACCTAATTCTTACCTCTTTTGGGCTTCAGGGAGGAAGCTCTCCTCTAAATGAAAAACATTTGTTTTCAAACAGTTGCTTGTGAATGCATACATTTTCAGGAGTTAAAGATGTGTTTTAAAGTACAAAGTTAATATAAAAGGATTAAATTTTGGCATCCCATTTAATGATTTAGTCTCACCAAGTAAGGGTATTCCATTTCTCAAACTATAAGAAAAAATAGCATTCTTCTTTTTTTGGTGTATTTTTGTTGGGTTTCTCTATTCCTCTGCTCAAATAGATTAGTTTCTATTACTTTGAAAAACAAGTACATTGACATAGTATTGAAACGAGAAAAGTTGCCTGCTGTTCAAGCCTGTAGTGGAGCATAGAGATGGGCAGGCTGAGGGGCTGGAAATGCAACATTTGGGCACTAAGGCAGTAGTGTCTGTCCTCAGCTAGGTCCTTGGACGTAGGCACTAGCCATAGACCCCTTCCCAACTTCTGTATTATTTAAAGGGACCACACTCTTCTCTTCCCAGCACTGCCGTATCAGTATCTTAGAATTATAATCCAGAAAAGAATTTTCTCAATTTCAGTCACCAGTCACTGGGCTTCTCTGTTCTTTATTGATTAGAGAAAAATGTATTGCTTGCTACAGATCTGTTTAGTTTGCTATTTTATCAAGTTTAGTGTTAACTACGTAAATAAAAGATAAATGATAGCTTAACTTCTTCCGAATTCATATATATACAATTTAATTACTTTCTCATTAATGAAACTTTATTAGGAAATTTTTACGTGCTAGGCACAGTTTTAATTGTTTTCATGTACAAGTTCGATTAATCACCACAAAAACATAGTTTGATTGGTATCATTATCCCCACTGAAAAAATGAAGAAATTGGGGATGGAGCTCTACTAGGGAGGGGTAAGGAAGCATTGCAAGGGTAAATACACATCAAGAGAGAAAAGAAAATGTAGCCTATTAACAAGAAGGAAGAAACTCATCCTCACTCCCTTTCTTAGAGCATTTATCTTAGAAAACATGTAAGTCCTCCCTCTGTCTCTTTAAAATGTATGTAAATCTTTTTAAAAGCTAAATAAACATCTTGCCAGCTTTAAGACCTAGAGAACATTTCTTTTGAGATGTATACATCAAAGCTCCTCCATCTTCCAGTTTTCTTCATAATAGGAACCTAAGTTTGACAAGCTTATTTTTCCTTTGGATTAAACCTAGCTAACACAGATGCTCAATCCCATTATCAATTGAATTTAGGATGAACTACATGTAACAAATTGTACCATCAATCCTCTAACATGAGGACAAGTTATTGTTTGTCTTGAGAATATGTATGTAATGAATTATATTTGCTTGGCTGTATAACAGGGAGATTCCTTTCTGTCTTTATAATCTATTAGCAGATTGTGAAGTGGATCACATTCTGGATTAATGCTTATTGAATAATACAAGTTTTTTCTTTATCTTCTTTTGTGTAGAGGTTACTAGGCAAGCAAGAAATTTTGTTTTTACATTTATCTTCCCAAATGGAAAGAGTTGATAAGGAGCAACTGCCATACCCTCATATATTTGAAATAAGGCTTGTCTCCGTCTTCCCTCTTGACTCCCTAACACTCACTAATACTTTCCTTGTTCAGTTGCCTTTATAAAACCTGAATTTTTTTGCTGTTTTTTGACACATTCGTGATTAATAAAAGTTCTCCCAACTGCAGCAGGCTGAATAAAATCATCTCCTTGATGGTTCGGTGCATTTTGTGTTTTTAACAAAGCTAATCTTTTACCAACCCAGTGGACGGTGGTTTTTGTTTGTTTGTTTCACTTTGTTAATCATTTTTCCTTGGTGTACTGAATAATGTGAATTGGAGTGGTGCAGCAATTTGTAGTTTCTCTTCTTCCGAATACCATATCAAATATTGCATTGTCTATTACACAGACCTACCTGGAGGTCTTAATACAACACCTACTCAAATCTAAAAATGACCTCATCACCTCGAATTTTTTTCTAAACTCCTACTTTCCTCTGTAGTGGAAATAAACAAGGGTTATCCAAATGAGAACGAGCAACAACTATTTATTCAGAGCTTGTGGAGAGTTAGGCCCTCACCACTTGCTATGGTATGCAGAGTCAAAGGCAGGAAGAGGAGTGGGAAAGCTGTATTGTGGAAAAACAGGAAGGATTCAGGTATGCCCTGACTGAAGGTTGTTTGCATGAGAAAGCCGGAGGACAGCTAACTGGAAGTAAGGTATTTTAGTGTTTTTTTTTTTTTTTTTAGAGCAGCATATTTAGCTTTTTCAGTTAGTCCTACGCTGGGACAAAAATAGGGAAGCTGTCTATTACTTATCAAGTCTTGGCCACTGGGGCTAATTGCTTCAAAGATTGCGGTTTGGCTTCCTTAACTGCTGCAGATTTGGGGTCCAGGTTCTGTTATTCTATACAATTTGGCCACTGCTTGTTTGTATATTATTTCTCATCGTTAATGTTATTGGCATTTTTCCTTTACTCAGCTCAAAACAATGGAGCCATATATTTTTTTTAAAATTTCCTCATGAATTTTACCTTATTAATGATATTATTCATCTTTCTAAACTATGAGCTCTTACTCTTAGCATTGCCACAGCTCCGTTGCAAATCTTTGACTTCTTCATCAAGAAAATGTACCAGTGTCCTCATGGGTCACCTGCTTCCAGCAACTTCTCTCAGCAGTCTCTTCTCTATACTGTTACTAAATAAAGAAAGTTTATGTTGCATCAGGTTCTCTCCCCCTGCCCCAGTGAGTCTTTCCTCTTATGGTATGGTATGGCTGTCAATCCTGTGGTGATCTTCCTCAGCTACCTCCCTTACACATCATCAAATCAGTCAATGACATTGATTGAGTGCTGTGGAAGAAAATGAATTAACCATGAGTGATATGTTTTCGATCTCTCTCCAAATCACTATTTTCATAATAATCAAAGCTTTTTTAAACTAAAATGTAATTTGGTTTAAAACTCTGATTTTTTTCAAATGGTATAAACTTTTTTCTAAGGTTTTTCTTTCACCTAACTTACTGACACTTACAGTTTTAGAAATAATTACAAGTCAATAAAATATTTTGCACACATAATTCTGTAAAAATTATTGGATAATAATGACAATAATGCCAGCAGCAACTAGGTCCCATTTCCTGGATTCCTGGAGCTAGAGGTAGTCACTCTGAGGCGTTAGCCCAGAGCTGCTGTCAGTCATCCCAGTGCTGCCGTTAAGAATAGAGTCCTGTTATTACTGTGGCAAGGAAGGGCAGCTGCCATGCTGTCTCTATTTAGTAGCACCCCAGGAGTACTGCCCTCACCTCAGCAAGGTTTCATTTAACAAATTATACTTGCAGTGTCCTCTATCCTATCAAAAGACCCTCACTTTTTAAAAATAAATTCAGTAGCGCACCTGCAAAATAGCTGTTAAAACTGGACAGTAAGTTAGAAAAGCATGCTCAGCCATTTTACAAATCTTGTGGTGTTTTGGTTTTTATTTTGCTCTAGAAACAAACTTGTTTATTTCACATATCTGCTACTAAGACTATCCTATTGAATAATTAAATGAAATATGCAAGTCAATAAGGAAAAACTGCATGTTAAACTAATTTTCCTACCTTTTCCTATAAATAAGCAAGTTGAGGTTAGCCAGAAGAAATTCTCCCACTGGATTCTATGCCTAAAGTAAGAGACAAAATCATTGCTACCTCATATTGTGTCTTGTCAACACTGCCATAATGCTTTGAAAATAGCAGCTGCACATATTTTTTCATTAAATCTAGTCAAATATAAGTATCAATAATGCTGAATCTTTGTGGAATACATATAATTGCTCAAAGTAGTCACTGACAGAGCTCAATAACTTAAACGCTAGAAAACTGGAATTTAGAAATCTCTAAATTCTTATCAGGGTTATTTCAAGATTTAATCTTGGTACAATATTTTGCATGGGCAATGGAAGGAGACTTGCATGACTGTATGAATTCAAAGCACATCACATGTGACTACGTCTAGAAGCATCTCTTGCCTCCATACTCCACCACGTCGGTCAGGTTAGGAATCCTTCCTGTCCCCAGACACTTTGCTCATAACTCTGTCATTTAACACATTAATTCGTCCTTCTCTCTCTGCTATCTGTAGTTCCTTGAAAAAAAGGACTATATATGTTTTTTTCTGGTTTTAATTGATATTATTTGCATGTAGATTACAGAAGACACTGAATAATTAACATTAACAGTAGTGAGTATCTAATATATAAATGGAAAAAGAATTGTGACAGGTTCAATAACTCATTGCACATATGAACATTTGCAAAAACATGGGTTAATTTACATAGAATATATATGAGGCATGTATTTTTTCCAATTTTGTCTCTAATACTCATCTATTTTATTTCTACAATGGTATGATTAAAGAAAAAACAAACAATGTTCAAGAAGATTCTTGGATTAAACTTTGCAGAAAAAGTGAATATTGAAGAAGATTGTGGTTTACATGTCTTTGTTTTCAAAACTGGGAATGTTAACCCTAATACAGTACATAGACTACAATGTAACCCTTAAAACTAGGAAAGAAAAACAAGGTTAAATTCAATAACAATAAATAAATGAATGTCAAGCGTAGCCATGGCACACATTAATCCTATCATGATTTTGTAACACTGTTCAAATACACTTTCTGGGTGACAAGAAATCCATCACACTGATGAGGTTTACCATCCTTTGTGCTCTACTCTTTCTAGCTGTGAGAAAACAACTGTTATGCTTTATAATGCAATAATTACTCATGTATTTAAAACATATTTTGAATTAACTAAATGCAATTTCTTCCACCACCATGGCTAGATATAGTGCTACATTTGACAGTTTTAATCATACTGGTGTCATAAGTTGGAACTCAAAAAGCATTTAATTTAAAGGACAGAAAATGAAGCAAAAGAATATGACAAAACCTTTAACATTTTCTTTTCTGGTCTTGGAAACATTACGGTTGAGAAGAGTTGAGATGTATTTGTGGATTAAGTGAAAATAATATTTATTTAATGTATTGAAAATTCAAAGCAAGACTGCTAGAATTGGCACAGCTCAGAAAGAAAAAGAAAAACAAACGATATTATGTTGTCTTTAGAGAATTTCCAAATTATTTCGGTGGAGAAGACATGCTTGCATGCAAAAATTTGGTGTGACTTAATGTGTCAATAGACAGTGAAAGTCTGTGTAGTGTATACTAAAAAAATGGGTGAGGGGCTGAAAAAGTATAGAGCAAGCATAGCACCTGCCTGAACAAGCTTATAATCTGATAAGGATGATAGACATGCATTTATGACAGTAGCTAATTGTCAGACAGACAGAAGACATTTGGGGTGTTACGAAGACATATAAATGGAATATTTATGTTAATCTTTTTATATTGAGAAAAATCTTCTCTAAGGTAGTATCAAGCAAAGATCTGAAAGAGGGCAAAGGGAGTAGAAAGGTGAAGGAGAGTAGAGTGCTTTGTTTCAGGGTCAGATTAGAGGATGGGTAAATGCTGTCAAGCTAGAACACGAGCCTTTCAGGCAAGTGAAAATAGTTTGCTAAAGAAATACATGTAAAATTCAAAGGTAATGGAACTAATATGCAATTATAGAAAATTATAACAAGGTTATAGGATACAAGATTGACATAAAAGTTAATTTCTGTCTCATATATCAGCAAGGGACAATTGAAATTTGAAATTAAAAACGCAATATCATTTAAATTAGCAGTAACAAAACTGAAATACTTAGATACCACTCTAAAAACATATGTATATGAAATATTTGAGGAAAACTATAAAACTGTGATTATACAAAGCAAATTTCTGAATAAATAGAGAGATATTCCATGTATATGTTTAGGAAGATTCAATCTCGTCAAGATATCAGTTCTTCTCAAATTTTGTCAAAACACAAGATTATTTTGTGAATGTAGACAAACTGACTTAAAAGTTTTTGTGAAAATGCAGAAGACCCAGAATGGTCAAGAAAATACTGAAGAAAAAGAACAAGTTTGAAGGACTGACATTATCCATCTCCAAGATTTGTTGTAAAGCTAGAGTAATCAAGACAGTGTTGGTAGTGGTAAAATAATAAGCAAATCAATCAATGTAGCAGGATAGCCAAGAAATACACCTACACAAATATATTCAACTGATTTTTGACAAAGGAGCAAAGGCAATTGAGTGCGGGAAGATAATCTTCTCTAGAAATGGTTATAAAACAGCTGGACATCCACATGCCAAAAATAAATCTAGATACAGATACTATGCCTTTCACAAAAAATAACTCAAAATAAATACCTAAAAGCAAAACACAAAACTATACACCTTCAAGATTATAACATAAAGGACAATCTAGTTGAACTTGGGTTTAACTAAGATAGTCTCAGGCAAAGATGACTTCTTAGCTACAACAACAAAATCACAATACCAATCAAAGAAACTGGTAAATGAAAGAAAAAATGGTTTACTTGGATGTCATAAAAATCAAAAACTTCTGCTTTGCAGAGGGCCATGTTATAAGAATGAAAGGACAAGCCTTATATTGAGAGAGAATTTTTCCATTTGCAAAGTGCAAATCTGTTAAAGGACTTGTGTCTAAAATAGACAAGGACACTTTAAATTTAGCAACGAGAAAAGAGAAGACCCACTTTAAAAATGGAAAGAAACTCTTAACAGACATCTCACCAAAAAGATAAACAAATGAAAACCTTTGAAAAGATATTACATGTTATAAGTCATTGGGAAATATCAAATCAAAACAATGAGATGCCACTAGATACCTATTAGAATGACTAAAATCTAAAACTTGCAACCTCAAATGCTGGTGAGGATGGAGAGCAACAAGAACATTCATCCACTGCTGGTGGTTACATAAAATGGTACAATTACTTTGGAAGACAATTTGGAGGTTTCTTACAAAAATTAAACATGTTGTTACCATATGGTTCAGCAATCATGCCCCTTGGTATTTATTTAAATGAGTTAAAACTTTTTGTCTACATAAAACCTGCACACAAATGTTTATAGCAGCTTTATTCATAATTGACAAAACCTGGAAACAATAAAAAGGCCTTTCAAGGTGGAAAAACCAACTGTGATACTTTCACGTAATAGAATATTATTCATCAATAAAAAGAAATGAGCTATCAAGTGAAGAAAAGACATAGAAGTGTTCTAAATGCGTATTGTTAAGAGCACCAAGCTAATCTGAAAAGACTATAGTGTACTGTGTAACATTAACTGTGCAGCCTTCTAACATTCTGGAAAAGACAATGGACAAAGTAAATACATCAGTGGTTAGCAGAGGCTCTGGGTAATGGAGAGAGGGATGAATTGGTGGGGCACAGGGTATTTTTAAAGAATTGAAACTATTTTGTATGATACTGAAATGGCAAATACGACATCAAACATTTGTCAAAGCCCGTAGGACTGTATAACACAATGAATGAACCTATTGGAAACTATGACCTTTAGTTAATAAAAATGGTTCATCAGTTTTAAGCAATATATCACACTAATGCAAGGTGTTAATAAAAGGGAAAACTTGGGAGAGGGGAGTGATAGGTATATGGGAACTTTGTGCACTTTCCACTCAATTTTTTTTCAGTAATTCTAAAACTGCAAAAAAAAAAAAGTACATTAATTAAAAATAAATTAAGCTTTTAAAATGATATGGGAGTGAAAGGAGATAAACTAAAAGGAATATGAAGGGCTATGATATGCAGGCCAAAGGGATCATGCTAAGGAACTGAATTTGTTCCCCCAAAACAATGCAAATCCATTGAAATGTTTAAAAAGAGGGCACACACATTAGATGCCCAAATAAAAATGTATTTATTAAGATATGGCTAAATTTGATTTACATAAACTAGAGATCTTGTGAAGTTTAAGTTTTACCTAGCAATTCAAAGTTCAAGTAAATTGAACTGGCAAAGCAGGGCACAGGCGAAGCCCTTAGTCCCGGACGAACTTTGCAATTCAACATGTTTTTCTTGCTACACCTCATTAAGGTTAACATATGATCTCTCCATCATTTATGCAGTTACATTACTTAATCACCAAATATTTGCTTTCCTTATTAAGCATCTCCGATTTAAATCTGAATGCTCTTGAAATCTGAATGCTCAGAGAATTGTGGGGAGCTTATTTCAGTTTGAGCTCCAAAGCAATAAACAAAAGTTAATGTGAGAAAATCAAATAAAAGTAGAAATGAAGATTGTTGGTCCTCACTCAAAAGAAAACTAGGTTAGTCTGTGAAGAAAACAAACTGTTAAATTAATATATTTTTATTTGTATCATCCTGAATTTTTAAAATATTCTTGATTTTATAAAGATAATTTAGATGTTGAAAAAAAAACAATATAAATGTACCCTGACATCATTTAAATTATAGCATTCCTTAAGTTGTACTTGTGCTGGAAATTTGGTCATATTTAATTATCAGTGTAGTAAACTTAAGTTTCAGATTTCCATATATGTTAATCTAAGGTGTTTATTTGTTCATTATATTTTAGGAAAAATAATTAAATATGAAGGATTTTTATATTTATCATTTTTATAACATTCAAATGCTTTTTAATCATAAATAGGTTCAATGAAATTTATAAATGAGTTAATTATGAGTGAAAACACTTTTACCATTAATATTTTGTGCATTTAATTTATATTGTAATAAGCATAACTGACTTTAACTATCCAAAATCCTGACAATATGTTTCCTAATACAAAAAATGAGATGCATATATTGTATCAGAAAAAGCCTAAGTATAATTTCAAGCTTAAAGTCTATATTTGACTCTATTTTTTATATATACATATTTAGTAATATTATATATTTTTATATTTGGTAAATGCAAGTAAAATTTTTCAACTGAAAATGATACTATTCTCTGATTGTGTACAAATGAAAAACTTTATGTTTACATGTTTAACTCTGCAAACACAATTTACTGCAGATTTTGTTGTTTTGATTCTGGCATAGCCTGAAGAACTGTGAGCCAATTAAACCTCTTTTCTTTATAAATTGCCCAATCTTAAGTATTTCTTTATATCAACACAAGAATGGCCTAACACAGTAAGTGATCCTATAAAGTTGTTTATGAATTCGTGGGCTCATCTCCAAGCTTTATACATGGATTTCATACTAAACAAAATCACAAAAATGCTTTAGAATTGAGCTAAAAGCTAAGTCGCTGCCCAGGTGTCAGACTGGCAACTGAGTATGTCACATGCAGACCACATTCAAACAGAAAAGTAAAGAGTTTAAAAACTATTATTGTAAACATAACACACAAAAAAAAAGCTTGACAGAACTTATAGCCTAACTGGGTTGATTGACTTCTAAAACAGAAATAGAAGTCTCCATAGAGTTTAAGAAAGAAGCAGAACCTTATAACATTACAAAATATCAAGGTACAATCCATAATTACTTGAAATGTGAAGAGTTAGAAAAACTCCAACTGATGTGAAAAAAAAAAAAAAACCATCAATGTTTGCCAACACTGAAGTGACATAGATGTTGTAAGTATTATTACAGGGGTTTTAAAGCAACTATTTAAAAATGCTCCAAAAACCAAGAATGAATAAAAAATAACAACAATAACGTAACCTTCATTGTGTGAGCTCATTAGCAAAGTGGAGATGAAAAAGGAAAGTCAGTGAACTTGAAAGTAAATTAATAGAAATTATCCAATATGGAGAATAGAGACGGATGATCAAGAAATAAACAGTGCTCTCAGAGACATATGGGACAACTGTAGAATTTCTAAATTTTGTATCAGAGTCCCAGAAAGGAAAACTGTGCAGAAAAAAAATAAAGAAAGAATTGCCAAAAACTTTCTCCGCTTAGTGAAACATGTAAACATACAGGTTCAAGAAGCTCAGAGAACCCCTAAACAAGATAACCTCAAGGAAATCCACATCCAAACACACTTAATTAAACTATTGAAAACTAGAGAGAAAAAAGTCCCAAAAGCAGCCAGAGAAAAATGAGGCTTCTAGAGGCAAAAACAATGGAGAAAACTATGGATTTCTTATCAGAATTCACTAAAGACAGAAAAAAGTGGAGCATTCTTTTTAAAATCCTAATGGAAAGAATTTCAATCTAAATATTATATCCAGTGAAAATATTCTTCAGAATGAACAGGAAATCAGGGCATTCTCAGATTACAGAAAATTCACTGTGAACAGGCTTGTTCTATAAAATTACTAAAGAATGTCTGTAGGCAGAAAGGAAATGTTACCACCGGGAAACTTGGAACATCAAGAATGAAAAATAGTAATAAAAATCGTAAATGTATGGCTATAGGTAATAAACTATTATTCTCCTCTTGAGTTATTTAAATATGTTTTATGTTTGTAAGTAAATATTATAACTTTGTTGAATGGGTTTTAAATGTATGTGGATGGAATCTATAAGAAAGCAGTAATCTAAACTAGGGACAATAAAGTTACCTGTATGATGATAAGCTGTCTATATTGTCCTTGAAGTGGTAAATTGATTCTAGTTCAATTTTGGAAAGTTAAATATGCATATTGTAATCATGATATCAAACACTAAAAATGAATTATACAAAGAGATATAATAGAAAATATAGTTGATAAATTGAAATGAGATACAAAAAAAGATTGACATAATCCCAAGGAAAGCAGGAAAGAGAAAATAGAGGAACCAAAACAAAAAACAACAGAAGAAACAGAAAGAGCAAGAATAAAACAAATAAAAAATGATAGACCTAAATTCAAATTAATGATATTAGAAGTTTAGACCGGGCAAGGTGGCTCATGCCTGCAATCCCAGCACTTTGGAAGGCCGAGGCTATGGATCACAAGGTCAGGAGTTTGAGACCAGCCTGGCCAACATGGTGAAACCTCATGTCTACTAAAAATACAAAAATTAGCTGGGCATGGTGACACAAACCTGTAATCCCAGCTACTTAGGAGGGTGAGGCAGGAGAATTGCCTGAACCTGGGAGGCGGAAGTTGCAGTGAGCCAAGATCGTGCCATTGCACTCCAGCCTGGGCAACAGAGTGAGACTTGGTCTCAAAAAAAAAAAAAAAAAAAAAAAAAAGTTTAATTGTACAAGCTGAAGCACAAAAATTAAAAGACAGAGAGTGTCAGAATAGATTAAAAAATGCTCAACTGTGTGTTATCGGTAAGAAACTTACTTTGAATATAATGATATTTGTAGGTTAAAAGTAAAAGGATAAAAATAAATACATATATCATGCAAACACTAATCAAAAGAATGATGGAGTGGCTATAGCCATATCAGACAAAGATTTCAGGGCAAAGAATAAACAGAAATCATATCAAATTACTTTCTAGTTAAAAACCTTTGAATAGTTTTCAGTTACTCAGAATCATATTCAAATCCCTTATCTTGACCTAATAGAAACAGTCTAAAAACCATATTTATACTCTACCCAGACACCTCTTACCCATTTATAAACGGTTTTGCTTAATAGCTCTTAAAAATAGCTTTTTAATTCATTGTGTTTGTTTATTCCCAGCAGAGGGTAAGCTGCATAACAGAAATGTCTTTGTCTATCTTGTTCACTCTAACATCCTTGCTGTCTAAAATCAGTGCTTGATATAGAATAGATATCCAATAAATACATTTTAGGTGCATACATTAATTTTCTTTCTATGAATTATTTTAAAAATGAGATTTTTTAAACCATAATATAATACTTTTGAAGTCCCCAAGCAACCACAAATATAATTTTGCCACCACTTCTTGATTTTAAACTAACTGGAAGAAGTTTCTATTTTATTAGTGTTCTTTTTTTTTCAATACAATTTTTTTTATTGTACTTTAGATTCTGGGGTACATGTGCAAGTGTTCTTTAACAATAAAAATTTATTGACTTCATATGAATGTCTATGGATGATGTAAGGGGAATTCTCAAATGTTGATCCTTTTTACTCTGGGAGGTTCTTCACATTATAACACTGGATTTTCCAAATACATGCAAATCAAGCAAAAGATATGTAAGTGTTCCCAAAAATCAGAAAAAAAATCTAAATTTTGGTTACCAATAAATTCCAAGAAAATTCAAGACAAACTAATCTAGTGTAATTAAAATAAATAAGGAGGACATAGAAGAGTAGGAGGAGAAAAAGGGAAGAAAAGTTATTAATAGGCTTGTAATTTTAAGTTTGGAGAACTGCAGAATCTGAAATGGAGAGAACTTGAAAGGCTAATATTAACCTGATTCTGTTATATTTAATTTGGTAAACATACTGAAATGTGCTTTCAGATGGTAGGAATTGAATGATTAAAGATATAGAGTATTACAGGTCTGTGTGGCCAAGAATGAGCATCCACATGATCTTGGCATCCAGTGTCAGGTTGAAGTGCAAATAACTGTTAGATGGCAGGGCACTCATCACACTCCAGGCCTTCAGTAAATATTTGTTGAATGGATGAAAGTAAACTAAGTACATGCTTTTAGGGATTTTTGAAGCCTGTTACACTGTGGACTCAGAACTGCTACTTCCCATTTTTTCCTATAAAGAATTCTGCTTCTCTTCTCTCAGAGGTAAACATGAAACCCAGTCTCACCAATGATAATTATCTCACTCAGATATACACACTGACTTTCCAAGGGATAAGCACATAATCCAAGTTAAGCAAATCAACATTTTCTATAGAAATATTTAGTTTGGAATGGAGAAAAATCTCATTTTCTGATGTGTGTTTTGTTCTGCTTTGCCATTGAGTTTTGCGATTGTGAATGGTGCGCTGTGAGTTGTCACACCTCCTGCAATGCATGCTGATCATCAGAGAACAAACATGACATATAGAAATAAACCAAAACATAATGTGTTGGGGAACTACCTCTCCCAATTCATATTCTTTTCATCTGAAAAAGAAAATTCAGTGAATGTAACTCAAGGGCTCTTCTGTTCTCTTACACAGAAAAATAGAATGACATCCACTGACACATTCGGAAAGACTAAATTGGACTCTCTACAACTTCTTCTGGAATGCAGCAGGTAAGAGGTATAAAAAGAATTCCAACATCATTGCCTGTGACTGGAAGGTAAGTCTATCTAAATCAGCGGTTCACTTACGTCCACTTGGCTATGCTATCTGAGCTATATCTTTTCAATATTATCAGTAATAATGTTGACTGCCATGACTTTTTCTCTATTGATTCAGTAACTTGACTGACAAGAGGAGTAACAAGAATTTGGTCTTTTCAGAATACCAAAGAAAGACAAGCATAGAGAAACAATTTTCTTGCTGTTTAAATTTTTGATCTTCTTTGTCCTTTAGGCCAGCTAGCACCCTTCTCATAGGTAGAATAAATATGCTAATACATCTTTTCTCTTCTCAGTTGAATTTCATTTGTATTTCTGACACATGCCAAATTGATAAACCTGAAGAATAGGATTATGCTTATTCATTATGTTCTCTCACACAGACTAGTTAAAATATTACCATATTTATATTATGAGAGTGATAGGTTGGCTTGTTTTTCTCATATGAACTCTAAATATATAACGTTATCAATGCCAAAATGTACATCTTTTTTCTTTTGTGGGACTCAAAAACACGGTATACTCCAGTGCGGTATTTACTTTTAAAACTTCAATACCATTTTTAGTATCATTTGAAAAACAAATATTTTATTATGTTATTTTCTGAGATACAGACCCTTTTGTCTGGTGCCTCAAATGATCAGAATGAATATGAATTATTTGCATATTCACCAATTCTGTCAATCATTGAAAATATGTGTATTTGTCATCACGGGAGATTTTCTCAGACTCATTTCTTTCTAACTTTTTCCAGATGCTTTTTCTTTGAGTATAACTTGCCTGACACAATTTGCTTGTATATTATCAATGTGAGTAAATCATATCATTGATTGATGTAGCATTTCCATGAATTTTATGGTTTGATTAAAATTTTACTCTGGAGACATTATGAGCAAACTTACAACTTTTAGTAATATTATTGTGATGTTTTAGATGACGTATTTGTAATTTTTACCAATAAAATTTCCTAAAATCTTCCTTAAATTCATGAAAAATTGTATGCTGCCATTTGGCCAACATTAACTATATATTCATAGTTAAAAATAATATTTGTATAGCTGTTCTTGGCCACTTTAGGAGACACAGACTAATTTCAATGTCTAGAGAAAGCTATGTCTCCCTTCTCTACATTATTACACATTGACAGATTTTTAAAAATATATTGACTTTCCTGATGCCCACCCATATATCGTTTTTAATTTACACATCCTAAGGTAAGGAAAGAACCTCAGCCAAGCGTGTGATGTGGACACGTGCCTTATTCAAACTTCAGCTTATATTTGTACCATTTTTTTCTAATGTACTTGTGAAACCTTTAACCAGGTAGCAAACATAGTGTTGCAATTTTCCTTTCCCTCTCTTGGTTCAATTTTGTCTATATTCTTTAGGTTTTCTTATCTTTGTAACAATCAACTTACATCAATTGCAAAAAAAAAAAAAAAAAAAAAACTATCTGTCTTTTGATTTGTAATGTCTCAAAATTTACATTTTACCTTCAGAACTTTCACTTGCAGCATTTCTGAAATGTGAAAATTCTGGTTACAAGTAGCTAATGTACTGATCCATGTAAAGCTGAAGCATTCAACTTAGAATCTGTTAAGTCATTACTTCTTATTTTGGTGTAAGAATGACTTTTCTCTCTGTAAACTTCTCTTCAGGACATCTTTTAATTATTCTGCATGCTCTAAGATATGTTACGGAATGAAAGTGGATTTATTTTGCAGTATGAATTAAGGTAAAATGAGGGGAGTCTTCAAATTGGTAGAATCTGAAAATGTTTCTGTCCTGTATGATGATTCCTTCTGTCTTAGAATCATTGCCTACTTACGGCATCAGCCTGATATTTTGCTACTATAAAACTTCATGTCCAGTACCTTAAGGGTTACATTAACACAATGCTAATTTTATTGTTTTGAAATTACCAGTGGGACAAGCAGAAAGTTCTCCCTGCTCTGAATAGTTTTCAACAGTGAATTAATTCCCGAAGAATTCTTAGTGTAACCATATAGTTATTGACAGTAATTAAGCTTAAGTATTTCTTGGATTTACTAAGCGCTGATTGTATGCATCAAAAAATCCTAATTCCTCAGCCAAAATTTCAGAATCTTCATATTCTGTTGCCAGCAAACTTATCCAAATTTATTCTTTCCCTATTTAAAAAATTACCTTAAATTATCAGCAGTATTAACACCTAACGTTTATTAAATGTGTTACGTTTGCCTAGCACTGGGTTAAATGCTTTATTTTTATATTCTGTATACTCTTTGAAGTAGGAGCTGTTATTGTTTCCATTGTACACATAAAGATGCATAGGTCAGATGAGATGAGACACGTTCAAGGTGGTATGGCCATAGACACGAGTGAAAATTAGTTCAACCATTGTGGAAGACAGTGTGATGATTCCTCTAAGACCTAGAGGCAGAAATAGCATTTGACCCAGCAATTCCATTACTGGCTATATACCCGGAGGAATATAAATCATTCTGATATACTGATACATGCATATGTATGTCCATTGCAGCACTATTCACAATAGCAAAAACATGGAATCAACTTTAATACCTATTGATGATAGACTAGCTAAAGAAAATGTGGTACCTAGATACTATGGAATACCATGCAGCCATAAAAAAGGAACAAGACTATGTCTTTTGCAGAAACATGGATATAGCTGGAAGCCATTGCCATTATCCTCAGCATACTAACGCAGGAACAGAAAACCAAAACCACATGTTCTCATTTATAGGTGGGAGCTGAATAATGAGAACATGTGGACACACCAGGGTTGGGTCCTGTTGGATGGTGAAGGGTGGGAGGAGGGAGAACTTTAGGAAGTATAGCTAATGGATGCTGGGCTTAATAGCTCAGTGATGGGATGGTCTATGCAGCAAACCACTAAGGCATACATCTATCTATGTAACAAGCCTGCACATCCTGCTCATGTGCCCCTGAACTTAAAACAAAAGTTGGAAATTGAAAAATCAAAAGATACAGAGGCCTACATGGGTAAAGTAAATAGCCTAAGATCACAAAAACACTCTTACCCACTTCAATACAAAAAAGATGAAGGATTTTTGTTGGATTGGTTCAATGATGGATCCTAAAAATATGCCAGTTTTAGTGTGTTTGGTACTCTTTGTTCTTTCAGATCTAGTATCCGCCATTTTTACCTTCCTTGTGTCATGGGTATGGATGGGGTGACTTTGTGAACTACATTAACTGATTTCTCTTGATTTCTAGCTTCCTGTTGTGCTCAGCTAATAGTATCACTGCAAGAAATCTAGGCTACCATGAAATTATTCTGCCACTTGGTCATTGTGGCACAGCAGATGTAATGGCATTCAAAGTACCTGTTGTAGATAAGAATGCTGTTAGGAGCCATGAGCAGGACTCTATAAAGGAAATACATGTAAATTTTTAGGGTTTCAAAGCAAAGCTATACCATCCTCTGCATTCTTCTACTTTTACAAAATAGCCTCTGGCTGGACTATGAGCCAATGAGGTTACCATGGGACCTGATATGCTCAGCATGAACTGGGTGTTGTCTAATCCAATAAAGTATAAGATTGGGAAGCAGACTCAGTAGCATCTCAGCATTAAATGGAAGTGCTATACATGCTATTGGGCTTGAAGGAATAAGTGAGTCACACGATCAAATGGCACAGATTCCTCTGACCCTTACTGTAAGTTGCCTCCTCCCTCTGAATTCAGACCTATGGACTCCTAGGTGATACCTATAAGAGGCTGACTGAGGAAAAAATATATTAGTTCTGGTTGACAGATTCTTCTTTACAGATATGCTCGTATATCTTGTAAATAGATAGCTGAAGTATTATTTTCCTCTTCATGATGGCTCCAAGAAAAAGAGTCAGAGATTTAAGCCTTCTCAGACCTAAGCATTTTGCTCAGAGAGAGACAACTAGCAAATGAATTTATACTGAGTATTGATAGTTGGCTGGATATTCAGAGAACTGAAAAAAACAGAGTTGGAAAGTTTGGAGCTCTAGGAAAGAAGTTCTAGGGAAGAGGTACATGTTAGACATCTCCAGATGGGCATAGACTGTGAAGCTATTTGGGTTTCATGAGCTTCACACCACGAAGCAACTATACAAGAGTAAAATGTTAATAATCAGGTGGACAAGATGAAATGTTTTGTGATATGTACTGATTTTTTCCTTGTCAAATAGAGTCATAAGCAAAGTAGCATGATGTTGGGAAGAGAGGCTTTGCATGGGTTCATCCATAGAAATATTCACTTGCGAAGCCTTTCCCACACAGCCTGGGGCAGAGGCAAACACTGCATGCCCAACATGGCATCATTCCCCTATGCGAAAGCTCACCCAGCCACTTCTATCATGAAAAGGGCAATGCTTACTTTTTTTTGATGTAGTCCTTTTCTGTGGATACAAATTTGCCGTTTTTATTATCAATGCTTATGCACAAATCACTTCTGTGGTCCTTGAAGCATCTTTCTCAACATTATAGAATTATGCATAGCATTACTTTTGACTAAGAAACTTATGTTAGAGCAAATCATGTGTGGTAATAAACTCGTGATCACGAAATTTAGTGGTCTTACCGTGTTTCCCATCTCTAGCCTGAGACTGAAATAGAATGGCCTTAAGAAGGCATAGTTTTAATGTTGGTTATATTGGCAACACCTTTTGGGGCTGAAGAAATGTCAAATGTACCCGTAGAAGAGTTATATGCTCCAAGTCAGCATCAAATAGATAAAACTTCCTCCATAGACAGAAATTACAGGTGAATGAATCAAGATGTCAATATTCTCACTATTACTATTGGTGATTATTATATTCTTGTGAAATATTTGCTTTCTATTTTCACAATTTGGGTGTCTACTGATTTTGAAGTCATAGTTCCCAAAGAGGAATGCTTTAATGAAGGGAACAACCTTCAGGTATGTATTTGCTATATTGCTGGTACAGGGAAAACAGTCAGCAGAGGAGTGTGAGAGCAACCACCGATTTAAATGAAAGAGAGAGAGAGAAGAAGAAATGAGGAAAGAAGGAAAGAAGGAAGGAAGGGAGGGGTGGAGAGAGGGAGGAAGGGAGGGAGGAAGGAAGGAAGAAATGAAAGAAAGGAGTCAGGGAGGGAGGGAGGGAGGGAGGAAGGAGCTTAAAGAAGTAAGTGGTGGTCAAGTATGGCAGATTTTGTTTTTCCTACTGGGCAATGATCCAGCATTTTTAGGTGACAGTACCTAAAGATTTTTCATTGAGGATGACCCCACACTTACTACTGTACAATCAGTAGTTAGGCAGTTATTCAAGGCGCTCTCATGCTCTTCCCTTAGAAAATGTTTGGCTTCGTAACCCAAACTGGATAATAACGGCTAGAAAGGTCAATTCAATCTTGCCCCTATAACTTTAAACTTTTCCAGAAAAACATGTAGATGCAAAATTGTCATTGTTCTTCATTATTTTATTGGCAGTGTACTGAACAGATAGTCATTAGTTTTTGTTACCTATATCTAACAAGCATTCATGTTTTCACTTTTTTCCTGGAACATAGATAGTTAACATTTACTTTCATTTTATGAAATATATTTATTTTTGCACTTTGCTGAAATCACCTGGGTAATTTTTTAGGACTTACAAATACTGAATTAAAAGATTAACTAAAATGAGGATAATATATAGAATTTGACAACTTGTAAATTATCATTGATCTTGAAAAAAGATGTTTGATTTGTTTCCTGAGTACTGACACGAAGTTAGAAATTGAGGAAATGGAGTCACTGAGTACAATCTTTCTGGAGAAATCGTTCTATGAAGGAGAGTGCCTTAGTTCAAATTGTGCTGCTGTAACAGAACACCTTAGACTGGGTAATTAATAAAGAATAGAAGTGTATTTAGCCCATGGTTCTGAAGGCTGCAAAGTTCGAGATTGTGTGGCAACATTTGGCAGCTGGTGGTGAGGGCTTCTCATGTGCCAAAATATGACAGAGAAATGGAAGGGGAACCAGCCACATGGGAGAAGTAGTAAACAGGAGCAGCAAGCGTGCTTGTGACAAGCTGCTCTCACAGGAACCAATCCATTCTGGTAAGAAGGCAAACTCACTCCTACCTGTGGATGGCAATAATCCATTCAGAAGGGCAGTGCCCTCATAATCCAAACATCCCACGCTCGGCCCTACCTTCCATCACAGTCAGGTTGGAGATACAGTTTCAACAAGACTTTCGGAGGAGACACACTCAAACCATAGCAGGGAGCAAAGAGATTGGGTGGGAGTTGAAGAGACTCCCCTAGTTCTTTTAATCGTCATGTTAGGGTATTGATTTTTGATCTTTCCTCACTTCTCTGATGGGCATTTAGTGCTATAAATTTCCCTCTAGACACTGCTTTAAATGTGTCCCAGAGATTCCAGTACACTGTGTCTTCATTCTCATTGGTTTTGAAGAACATCTTTATATCTGCCTTCATTTCATTATTTATCCAGTAGTCATTCAGGAGCAGGTTGTTCAGTTTCCATGTAGTTGTGCATTTTTGAGTTAGCTTCTTAATCCTGAGTTCTAATTTGATTGCACTGTGGTCTGAGAATCTGTTTGTTATGATTTCCGTTCTTTTGCATTTGCTGAGGAGTGGTTTACTTCCAATTATGTGGGCAATTTTAGAGTAAGTGCAATGTGGTGCTGAGAACAATGTATATTCTGTGGATTTGGGGTGGAGAGTTCTGTAGATGCCTATTAGGTCCGCTTGGTCCAGATCTGAGTTCAAGTCCTGGATATCCTTGTTAATTTTCTGTCTCGTTGATCTGTCTAATACTGACAGTGGAATAGCAGGGGTGGGGGGATTGGGGAGGGATAGCATTAGGAGAAATACCTAATGTAGATGACGGGGTGATGGATGCAGCAAACCACCACCATGGCACGTGTATACCTATGTAACACACCTGCACGATCTGCACACGTACCCCAGAACTTAAAGTATGATAAATAAATTAAAAAAACAAGAAAGATGTTATATCAAGGAGAGATTTATTTCCCTTTTTTCTTTCAAATGAAAGGGCAGAATGTGTTTTTGTATGGACAGAAACAAATTTTAGCCTTTTTTCAAAATTAATAAACCTTGCAAGTTTAAAACCTAAAGGTCTATAATTAAACGTACAAATCTTATTCTTAGATTTATGAATCTTACAAGTTTTAATATTCACTGTTAACACTCACTGTTACTTAGAGGAAGCCTATCCCCAAGCTTTTAATAATGAGACTGATTCAATTAGTGTAATAGGCCTGTGTGCTGGGTTTTTGCATCAGCTCAGATTTGCATGCTTGCTTTCCTTTCTAGCCTGAGCAGCTTCAACAGCAGTTTGTGCTGTTCCCATGACACTGAAACCTAGTCACTGCGTTCCAGATTAAGGAGCCCACTGCTGGAGCGGCTCAGGCTCCCCTCAGTTCCTCCTCTGAGCTTTCAATCCCTCACCTCTTACTGTCGCCCTGCAGGCTATCCTTGGGCTGCAGCGTCAGACGTCAAGAATACCCTCTAGAACCTATAAGCAAAGCTTCAGTAGAGCTCATGGCTGGTGGAGTAGACTTTGGGCCTTGAAAGAGCAGTCTGTGGATAAATTCTTCTGTCTTCCAATTGCCAGATAGACTTATGGAGATATGGTAGTTCTACATGAGTCCATATAACATTTTCTCTTTCTCAATCTCACCCTTATTTTCCTTTATTTCTGTTTCCTAAATATTGCAGTCCATGCTACAAGGGTCATCCCCTAAGAATATGGGCTATTGTGTTTTCTGGGAAATGAATCCTGTGACAGCAAGAATATCAATCATAAACATGACATGCACATAAAATTCCATGTTTGCACAGATTTCTTAATCAAAATATTGATGTTTTAACTTTCATTCTCTTAGGTATTTATATACATAATTCTAAATTTTCTTCAGGATAAAACGTGTTTAACCACTACACAAGTAATTTTTATTGTCACAAACAATTTGAGGAACATTCGCTATATATTTTTGGGAATTGCCTTCTAAATTTACTAGACTTTCTTGAAAACCATTTTGATAACCATAATGAAGATTAAATTTTGGTTTTTGCAGTACTGATAGGATTTATTACCCAAATTTATAGTCTATAACCGATAATCAATAATTTAAAGAAAGAAGTGGCCACGTACCCCATGTCTCTGTGTGTCGTATATGTATACTGTGTTTTTTCTTCTCTTTACCCTGGCTGCTATATTATTTGATTGGACTTGTATTTCTCTAGATTTTTA
Organism: Sapajus apella; assembly: GCF_009761245.1. Lineage (NCBI taxonomy): Eukaryota > Metazoa > Chordata > Mammalia > Primates > Cebidae > Sapajus > Sapajus apella. The sequence goes on along the minus strand of NW_022436965.1, from coordinate 1,879,823 downwards.
GATATTTTAAGTCTTCTCTTATAGTTCAAAGACATGCTTGCTCTTGGTGAAAAAATTTTCTTACCTGTTACAGCCATAAAATCTATAACTCTTTGAGATTCTCACTTGGTTTTGCCTCATTATGTAATTGTAGAGTTCTAGTAAAATCCTTCCCAAACTTAAGCTTATATGAGAATCATCTGGGATTACTATTAACACATAGATTGCTGAACCTTGTCCTAGGGCTTTTGATTCAGTAGGTTTGGGAATGAGCCCAAGAATTTTAATTTCTTACAAGTTCCAAGGGGATTTTGGTGTTTCTGGACTGCCAATTTCACTTTGGAAACTACTGTTCTAAAATAATGTCAATGACATAAACCTTAAGAAATCTTACTACAGAACTTTAAGTTGAAAGCAGCCATAGACTCCTGTCTGTCATTGAACAAAGTTTATACCATCAGCCATGAACTCCAGTGAAGCTTTGGTTATATAGGGATATTGATATGGGATAGTCAAGCAGACAAGCAAAACAGAAAAATCAATGGAGAAGAAATGTAGCAGAATATCTGATGATAAAAATAAGTTTTTTTCTCAAATAAGACACAATAAATGTAAAGACTGACCAATGTAATCTTTTAATTACAACTATTCTGTTTGATAAAAGTTACCATAGTTAAATTGAATTGACTTATTCAAGTAGTGAGTGAATATTTGCAACACATATAACTAACAGTAGAATAATATTAAAAGTATAGAAACAACCTATATGTCACAAACAAAATAATCAATAGGAAAATAGAAAATGAATATAAAAATGAAATATATAGAAGTGAATATCCCAAGTTTCTATTAATCTAAAGAGATAATGATATTAAGAATGCAAACTAAAGCAGCAAGACACTGCTCCACACTCATTCAATTAGTGAAAATTTCACAATTTTTTTACATCAGACATTAATAAAAATAAGGAGAAACTCTTTAATATTGCAAGTAGGATTAATACTTGAATTATTACTTGAATGGAATGTAGGGTTTTTTTTAATTTATTTTTTAGCCATTTTGGTGAGTGGGCAGTGGTATCTCATTGTGGTTTAATTATTAGGTTTTGATGCCTATCTATCGGTTTTTAAATAATTTGAAATTTGCCTCGATGTACTACATTTATAAAATAAGCATAGCTACGTAAATTCAATGAACCAGGTTAGTCTTAAGATCAAGCCCTGTGGTAAAAGTTGAACTCTAAAATACTAAATAAACCATGGTAGGTGCTCTGTTCATTATTACTCATACACATTTTGGAATAATCTTGTGGGTGTCTTAGAAATGCATCTGTGCAGAGGTTGAAACCATAATTCTTGTTGGAGGTGCTGAATTTTCTTACATGAACTGACACAGCTAGGTTATCTTTACGAGCTACAATGATTTAAGCAATACAGATGTTTTACTAGTAACAATATTTATTGAGGATTTACAAACTGCTACTAAGTTGTGTGATTTTAATGATTAATTTGTTTATTTCTTATAACAACAGTCTTAGGTTTCATTTTCTTTAACAATTTATACAGAACTTACCATGTGCTAGCCACAGTTCTCAAAATTTCAGGCCACTAAACGCCTTCAGTATTCATAACCACACTGTGTGTAGTACTGTCATATGTATTTTGCAGCTTTGTAAAGGGAGCCACGGAGGTTTGAGCAGGTAACATGCTTAGCATACTACCAATAATGTGAGAGCCAGAGTTCAAAACCAGCAGTCTGGCTCCAAAATCTGTACATATAACTCCTATGCTATACTGCCTATGAAGCAAGAATTCTAACACAAATGAAAAGAACAAGGCCAGGATAAATCAGTCGTGGCAAAAGCTAATGCTAAAGGAGGCAGTTTCATTCCCAAATCTGTTCTTTTAACCATTGCACAGTGGCTAATAATGGTTTTCATAATAATAACCGATTTATAATCAGAAGTAATGATGCTCCAATCACTGCAATCAACACTTTACATGAATTACCTCATTTAATATTGAAAAGTGATGTATGTTTAATACTTAAAACATTTTTATTCCTATTTTGTAGATTAGAAAACTGGGTGTTAAAGCATGTTAAACCATTTATGCAGGTTATAAAACTGGTGATTTTACAAACCAAATATAGACCCAATTATGCTGTATAGTTCAAAATTTAAAAAACAATGAGTTCGTGTCCTTTGTAGGGACGTGGATGAACCTGGAAACCATCATTCTCAGCAAACTGACACAAGAACAGAAAATCAAACACCACATGTTCTCACTCCTAGGCGGGTGTTGAACAATGAGAACACATGGACACAGGGAGGGAAGCATCACACACTGGCGTCTCTGGGGGTGAACTAGAGGAGGGACAGCAGGAAGGGGGGAGTTGGGGAGGGATAACACGGGGAGAAATGCCAGATATAGGTGATGAGGAGGAGGGCAGCAAACCACATTGCCATGTATGTACCTATGCAACAATCTTGCATGTTCTTCACATGTACCCCAAGACCTAAAACGCAATAAAATATATACTTAAAAAAATTGTACAACCCTAATTTCAGGTAAAACAGCAACATTAATAAAACAAACTTTCAAAAATTCCTCTTTTAAAACTTCTGTTGACAACTCCTTTTTGTTGGATAGATAATAAACAATGTGTTATGGTCTAAGCTTATGAGCTCAAAAGACCTTGTTCATCCCAGTAATTTCCCCATTTATTCAGCAATCACTTATTGACACTTCATATTCATTATTTCACTTATTCTTCAACATAATTTGCTGAGTTCCTAGAATATCCCAAGGACTCTTCAACACATTGTGGATGTGCAGTGAATAGGCAAGAAAAGGACCCTGGTTTTGTGGCACTTATATTGTGGTGAGTGGTTTCAGGAGAGAAAACTGATAAATAAACAACACCTAAATAAGCAAGGTCATTTCAGAAAATGGTAGTTACTACAAATTCAATCCAAGCAGACTATAAAATGAAAGCTGTCATGGCAGTTGTAAGGAAAAGCCTTTCCAAGACACCATTTGAGATAAAACATGGATACTAGGAAGGAACCAGACACTTAAAGATTTTATTCCAGGGCGAGAAAACATGAGGAAACAGGTTCCTGTAAGCACTGTGGGGATAATTTCTTTTTATTCCCATTTCCATCTTTCTCATTCTGGACTTCTTTGTTGGAATGTAATCTTCTTGTAGTTCCCTTACTGATCTCTCTGCCTTCATTCTCTCATTTCCATTTTAGCATTTATTCATCTGACAGATTTAATTTTTGGAGCATGGCTGTTACCATTTAATTCACCTGTTTGAATATTCTCATTATTTTCGGTCAGCATGTAGTATCACAACCAAATTCTATAGACTATCATTATAATCTTTATTTGTTCTCATGGCAATCGGCATTTCCAGGCATATTTTTTTAAGCATTCCCTTTCATATCCACTTACCTCGGTCAAAATAATGCATTCAGTGTTAACATCACTTCGTATCTTAGACTTCACTCCTTTTGTTCTGTTATCCTGAATTCCCTTCTTCCTTGAATCTACACATGTCCAAAATGTTCCCATATTTCAATAGCTAAGAGAAGTTCTAATGCTATTCTAAGGTTTTCCCAAATGAGGAAATTATTTGAAACATTCTGTCATGATTTCCATTCCAGAAACGTAAAAAGGACTTAGAGAAATGATTTTTTGAAAATAGACATTTAAGAAGAAACATGATATAATGCATATTTGTTAAGTTTTCTTTCTGCCCAGCATCTCTTTTTAATAACTGGAGGACTTATCTCTTTATGAATAATGCATCTTCTAGGCAGGAGCCTTCATCCTCACTGCTGTGGGTCCTTTGAAGCTAGAGCAAAGGCTTATGACCTTCGCCTTCAACCGAGGAAGCATTTGATTCTAAATGAATGGGGTATAGTTTCTGGGTGGAAAAAGAAACACACAAACTTAAATTCTTATTGCCAATTTGACACCCTTCAAAAACTGTAACAGTCATTTCCAGCTTAAGGAAATGTATATTATTTCATTTATTCTCCTACTGATGTCACACACTAAAATTCAAATTAAAAAAAAAATTGACACCTATATTCTCATCTTTGTACAAACTGTCTTAATGCACCTGCACTATCTTCACGAAATATGGGGAATAATACAAAGTTTTAACATCCTACTACTTTTTAAAATTAGAATTGATGCTGAATGAAGCATGATTTTGTTCTCTGTGAAACTGCTTTGAACTTACTCCACTAACGTGGATTCCGCCGCTTCGTTGCTAGGCAACCAATTTCAGATTGCTACTTTGCCTTTGTGCTAACAGTAAACAGGGCCACATGATCACTTTGCATTTTTTTTAACATAATGCATATTTTTCCCCCTCAAGATCTGTTTGTGGAAGCATAAAGAATTTTTTTAATTTTTTCTCTTTAAAGCAGTTGTATCTATCATATCTGTGGTCTTGAATCTACTTTATAAACTATTTACGTTCTATATGTTATATCTTACAATTTTTCTACTTTGTAAATTTTAGAACTTGGCATTTATATCTATTTTTGATTCTCAGTTTAGCAGGATTGTTGTTTCTTTTTCGTGTGTTTTTTTTTTGTTTGTTTGTTTGTTTTGTGGGTTTTTTTTTTTTTTTTTTGAGATTGAATCTCACTCTGTTGTCCAGGCTGGAGTGCAGTGGCACCATCTCAGCTCATTGCAAACTCTGCCTTCCCGGTTCAAGTGATTCTTCTGACTCACCCTCCTGAGTAGCTGGGACTACACGTGCGCACCACCACTCCCGACTTATTTTTGTATTTTTTTTAGTGGAGAAGGCAGTTTCACCATATTGGCCAGGCTGGTCTCAAACCCCTGACCTAGTGATCCACCCACCTCAGCCTCCCAAAGTGCTTGGATTACAGGCGTGAACCACCACTCCCGGCCAATTTCTTCTTCATTTAATAATAAAAATCACAACATTAATAATGGAGACAAGTTTGAGAAACAAGAAATAATTCAGCAAATGTTTGCCATATTCAAGTTATTCCTTGTGAGACTGAGAACATAGCAGTGACTAAAACAGACAAGAATCCCTTCCCTTATGATATTGTTTGGCTGTTTCCCTACCCAAACCTCATCTTGAATTGTACTTCTTATAATCCTTACATATTGAAGTAGGGACCTCCTGGGAGGTGATTAGATTGTAGGGATGGCTTCCCATGCTCTTCTCATGATAGTGAGTGAGTTCTCACGAGATCTGCTGGTTTTATAAGGGGCTTTCCCCTGCCTTTTCCTCTGCACTTCTCTCTCCTGCTGCCTTGTGAAGAAAGATGTGTTTCCTTCTTTTCTGCCACTATTGTAAGTTTCCTGAAGCCTACCCCACCATGCATAAATGTGAGTTAATTAAATCTCTTTTCTTTAGAAATGACCCAATCTCAGACAATTCTTTATAGCAGCATGAGAATGGACTAATGCACCTTACAGAGCATGCATTCTACTGAGGGACATTCTACTTAAGACAATATGTATGTGATAAAACAAAAAATAGATAACTATATAGGTGGCATTGATAAGTTTTAAGCAAGAGATGATCCAAATTTTGTGGGTTCTATAACTCTTCTATAGTTTGATGATGATTTTGTAAAGAAATTATAAATATTGTGGATAGAAAATTAGTTAGGAGTTCTTTGAAAGAGCCAGTGCAAATGAGGAACTTGGATTTGTAAGCATCATCAGTTTCGCCATACATCCACCGTTTATGTATGGTATGGCTGAAAATATAAACTGAGATGAGAGCCATGGACCTCAAGGCAGGTGGGCAATTGCAATTTTGTACTGTGTGGCCACAGAAAGCTTCAATAAGAACATGACACTTAAATAATAAAAATAATTGAGTAAATTGATGTGGTTGATAAGTGATCATAAATGAAAGCGGAGCTGGAAAGACAAGATAGAAAGTGGTTGTTGCAGAGTGGAATGGTTGAAATTGAGATCATAAATGATGATGATGTTGTTAATAAAAAAGGATGGAGTTCTCCGTGGGAATGAACAATTGAAGTAGAATGAAGAACATGATTACTGGATAAATGGAGACCAAGAAGCTTGTGGGTAACCCCCTATATAGGTACCAAGGAAGGAAGGAGAGCTAAGCAGAATCCTGGCACAATTAAGTCCTGGAGAATAGCTCAGTTTATAGTGTTATTACTCAGTTATTTCCACATATATGTGTATGTATATATATATATACATATATATACATATATATATGTATATATATGTATATATATACACACCCGGGTCTTAATTGTGCCAGAGTTCTGCTTAGCTCCCCTTCCTTGGTATCTATATGGGGGTTTACCCACAAAGCTAAATAGTGAAGTTATTTGATAATTTAAATGAATGATAATTTAAATTTGATAATTTAAATGAATATTATACTAATATGGAATAAAGCAATATTAACTTTAGATGTCATAACAGTTATCCAGGTGCTAAAACTTTTTATTCATGATGAAGAATGAGCTGGTAGATGGTGACAGTGAGGTTGAAATATAGTGGGAAGGTAGCCCAGACTGAGGTCTCTCCAGGATTACTGAGAGTTACACATATATGTATTCATATGTGCATGACAGCAAAAAGGATAGAAAGTAAGTGGTATAATCTGGTGTCAAAATTTATGACTGAGGTAATTTGGTGACAAGAGAGGAATATATTCTGCAAACCATAATGGGGAGGATGAATGTTACCAAGTCCACCTTCAAGATCTTTAATATGTAGTTTGTGTGGAAGAACCCAGCTGTCACTTGGAGTACTAGGAGGGAAACAGTAGCCTCAGTGAGACCCAGGTTTCAGTTCCACTAGGAAGGTGAGGGCAATTTTGAAAGAAGATACTTAGAATATAGTATAATCACCTGATGACCAAGCATGATTTCCTGAGGATATAATGAAAAAATTACAAAGTTGAAGAACAGCTGACAATAAATGACACGCACATCTTTAGGACAAATAGGTTCTCCATAATGAAGAATAATAAGAGATTCCTGGTCTATTGATTAGGACTGGTATATAATGGAATAATGAAAATTTGTCTTGATGGTCACGGTGCAAGATGCAGAGTTACATATACATATGCATTCTTTATATCTGCATACATGTCATGCAAAATCATTATAGATGTATAAGCATATTTGCACACAATCAAAAAAAAATAGGCATTGACACTTGCAGACTAATGGCTAAAGATGAAACAGTTATGTTGTGTATGTTACTTACAACTAGCTTCTTTCCTTTGGAGTTCCATAAACATTCCTCCTGTGAGTCACCCGGAGCAACAGGAGTCTGTTATTACACCCACATTTCAGACATCCGAAGCAAGTGAAAAATTCTGTTATATGCCATGAAGAGCCAATGAGTATCATAATTTGCTACACTGCTATACTTGTTCATCAAAACATTAAAACGCATATATACTTCATATAACTTTTCATTAAGATTTATTCAAATGAAGTGATTTATTCATTAATGGAAATAATACTTAGAAGAAAAACAAGAAACAACAAAACACACTCTCACGATTACAGAGCTAGCTCATGAATTCTGTCTACTAATGGTAGATTTTATTGAGCAAACATTGAACCTATGTTTTGTGAATTATTGTGTTTTAAAGGAAGAGGACTGTTTCATAAGAGCATCTTATATTCCTTAATTAAATTATGAATTTCAGAAGTAGTTCATTCTATGACTCATTGGCCTTTATCTCTCTGGTTCTCTAATTTAAATTGAATTCACATAAGCATTCCTAAAAACCGACACTGGCAATTTGTTTGTAAAAATTCACTTTGGAAAAGGATTTTGTAAATGTCTTTATCTCACTCGAAACATAAAGTAATCCGTGTTTCCAAATATTCAGAATAACTGACAGTTTCAATAAGCATTTTTTTATTTATGTATGTGAGTGAAAATTTATTTTTATTTTTAGAAAAAAGCACTTTACAAAGTTGGCATTTTATGAAAACTTTTAAAGCCAATCAAATTATCTGCTCTGGGATTTTGAATAGAGGGATGTAGGCTAGAAGGATCATTGTGCACATGAGGCATAGGTGAGAAAACTATGTGGCATGACAGCATTGAAGCTCAACTGTGGTTTTAATTTTTAGATTATTTTGCCAGAAATTATTTAATAAGCCTATGGGAGATATTTGTCCAGAAGAATATTTATATTTTTTTAGAGAAATACTTCCACATCCTCAGATAATCTAAAAAGTAGTTTATGTGACTTAGTGTTGGGGCTGCAGTTGGAAGGGTCAAGCTAAGTTCTTTCTGAAGAATAAGAATTCTTTCTGAAGAATTTAAGCCTTAATTTGAGAAGAGAAAATGACATACAGGCATGTTTCTAGAGGAACTGGATCAAAAGGAGGAGGCTCAGGAGAAAAGGAGAGAAGAGACGTGTTATCATGTTAGGGTTCAGAAGCAAGAATCCCTTCTGTGACAGGAGCCCCACTGATGTAATCAGCTTGAAGCTCAGGAATCATGAAGTCCAGCAGATGGAAAAGAAGTATTCCTGTGAGGAACACAGTCTGAGTTTCCAGGGTCCATGATGAATAGAATTTTTTATCTTAGCACTTCAGCCAAGAATGTCTTGTACCTATTTCCTGACAGTAGTATTTCCTTATGTTTGTCCTGGGTAAACATTACTGGCAATCTTCAAATTATTTCAAAATTCAGATCTTCAGAGTCACTTTGGAACTTTGAAATGTTGTGTGAAATCCTTTTGTTCACAGATGGGATACCTTCCTTCCTGTATCCAGAAGCTTGTACCTCTCACAATAGGAAGCAGAGAATAGCTTCCTTACCAGTGTCCTGTTACTAAAATAGAGCAACTGAATACAGTAGTGATCCCTTGTCCAGGGAGGTTTCATTTTCCATGGTTACAGCTATGCACAGCCAACTGCATTCAGAAAATAGATGAATACATTTTATTAACATATTTTGAATCAGAGACAGTATTCATATAGCTTTTATTGCTATAATTGTATTTATTATTATTTAATTTTGTTTATCTCTTACAGAGCCTAATGTATACATGAAGCTTTACATATGTGTCTATGCATAGGAAAATACATAGCATATATAGGGTTAGGTACTATCCAAGGCTTTAGGCATTCACTGGGGGTCCTGGGACATATGCCTAGTGGATAATGAGGGATTACTAAATAACTGAGATGGAAATCTATCAGAACAAATAATGCTTCTGCACGATTGTTAATTTACATTCTTTTTCTCTCTGTATCAACTAAAAATAGCAAAAGACAGATGTTGCACATGAACAATGCTAATGGAAATCTCAAATCACCAACATATGAAAAACAAAAAGCTGAATTTATTTTTCATTTGTTAATTTTTTTTCTTGAATGAGGGAGAAGTGTTTGTAAATACAAAAATCCAGCTTCTCACTGAACAAAGAAAATGAGAAGATATTGGTATTTAGGATTAGGAAGAAAAGCAGAGCTTGAATTTGATTTAAACAAAGTTGTATTCTAATTGGAGCTTATTATTGAAATAATACATTCTACGATCCAGACTGGTAGAGTCCTAGGACATCAACTCATTGAGAAAAATTTAATGCAAAACATTCTTTGACCATACTTGGAGCTTCCTGCGTATATGAGTCTCATATCCTTCAGGAAAGCAGCATTTATAGATTTCGATGTACGTACAAAAGATGTCTTCAGGCAAGTGTGGAATTTCTTTGTTTTTATTCCCTCCCTGTTCTTTTTTGGCTAAGTTAAAGGGGAGACCATTAAATATTGTCCAGAATTATATACTGTCATGATTCTCCTCAGGAAATACCACTCAGAATAGAATACAGGTAGGACACGTGATTGTGGAACTTTCACTTGTATCTGTGAATGAAGGTGACAATGTGGAATGACAGTATTTCACCAAGGAAGAAAAATGTTACCACAACTTCATTTCAATTTACAATTCTGGGAGGCTCAAGAGTCAAATCAAGCTCTGCCCTGTTCCCTGCTCTGACAATACTCAGCTCTCCACAGCATCAAACAGTTTGCTAAGAAGCTTGTACTTACTAACTGATTTAAACCTTATAACAATTCTATTAGTTAAGGCAAGTTATTACCCTCCTTATAAATTAAGAAAATAAGCCAGGGAGAGATTGAAGAATTTCAAGCTAACACAGTTCTAAATCTTCAAGTAATATGTAAAAGTCAAGAAAAAAATGAAAGATCAGTAAAAAATGAATATTTGCTATTATGGGGTTCCATCACTTAAATGTCTAAATATTATACACGGTGAAAGCTATATATCTTGCATTAATGTCTGATACATTTCAATGGCTTGCCATTTTTGTGTTCTACCTAATTGCCTTAATAATGAAACCTGAGTTTCTATGTCATTTTATTTTTTGCAAGTTATTTTATACTTTAAATGTGCAAATACACCCACACAACGTGGCAACATATTATCAGTATTATTCACTTGAGAAAAACATGCTTTGAAATGAGAATTAATAGTATGGCATTTATTCTTTTCCTATTAGGAATTTATATGTAGAATGCATTTATTAATTATGCATCAAATTATACAATCACTTATTAAATAGTTTTAAAACGTGGCTTCTATGAACTTTAAAGTTCTATAACCCCTCATACCTTTTTTCTGTCTGAAACTAGGGAATGAATTGATTATATATTTAGATTAATGACTTGTATGGAAATTTAACAGGCAGAATTTAGAGTTGCTAGCATGTTTTTCTTCTTTTTCAATTTTTATTTTAGGTTCAAGGAGTGCATGTGCAGGTTTGCTATATGAGTAGATGGCATGTCGCTGGGATTTGGTGTACAAATGATTTTATTACCCAGACAGGGAGCACAGTACTTGATAGGCAGTTTTTTGGTCCTGAGCCTCCTCCCACCCTCTTCCCTCAAGTAGGCCCTGGTGTCTCCTGTTCTCCTTTTTGTGTCCATGTGTGTCAGTGTTTACTTCTCACTTACAAGGGAGAAGATGCATTTGGTTTTCTATTTCTGTGTTAATCTGCTGAGGATAATGGCCTCCAGCTCCATCCATGTATTTGGAAAGAACATTATTTCCTTCTTTTTATGGCTGTGTTGTATTCCATGGTTCACATATACCACATTTTCTTTATCCTGTTCACTGTTGATGGGCGTCTAGGTTGATTCTATGTCTTTGCTATTGTGAATGGTGCTGGGATGAACACATGAGTGCATGTGTCTTTTTGGTAAAATGATTTATATTTTTTGAGTGAATACCCAGTAATAGGATTGGTAGATTGAATAGGTCTGTTCTACGTTCCTTGGGAAATGTACAAACTGCTTTCCACAGTGGTTGAACCAATTTACATTCACACCAGCAGTGTATAAACCTTCCTCTTATCTACAAACTTGCCAATATCAGTTATTTTCTATCTAACAGCCATTTTTACTGGTGTGAGGGGATATTCACTGTGGTCTTAATCTGCATTTATCTAGTCATTAGTGATGTTGAGCATTTTGTCATATGCTTAGTGGCCACATATTGTATGTTTTTTTGAAAAGTATCTGTTTATGTTCTTTGCTCATTTTTTAATGAGGTCGTTTGATTTTTGCTTTTTTATTTGTTTAAGTTTATTTTAGTTGCTGGGCATTAGGTCTTTGTCAGATGCATAGGTTGCAAATATATTTTTCAATTCTGTAGGCTTTCTGTTTACTCTGTTGATAGTTTACTTTGCTGTCCATAAACTCTTTAGTTTAATTAGGTTCCAGTTATCTGTCTTTGTTTTTGTTGCAAATGCTTTTGTATTCTTCATTATAAAATCTTTGTTTTTGTCCAGAATATGTTATTTTCTAGGTTTTCTTCTGGGTTTTTTTTTTTTTTTTTTTTTTTTGAAACAGAGTCTCACTCTTGTTGCTCAAGCTGGAGTGCAATGGCATGCGATCTTGGCTCACTGCAACCTCTGTCTCCCAGGTCCAAGCGAGTCTCCTGCCTCAGCTTCCCAATTAGCTGGAATTATAGGCACCAGGCCTAGCTATTCTTCTATGGTTTTTATAGTTTTATGTCTCATATTTAAATCTTTAATCCATTGAGTTGATTTCTGCATATGGTAAAAGGAAGGGGTCCAATTTCAATCTTCTGCATATGGTTAGCCAGTTATCCCAGCACTACTTATTGAATAGGGAATGCTTTTACTGTAGCCTTATGGTGTAGTTTGAAGTTAGGTAGTGTGATATCTCTGAATTTGTTGTTTTTACTTTGGATTACTTGGGGTATTCAGGTTTTTTGTTCCATCTGATTTTAGAATAGTTATTTCTAATTCTTTGAAAAATGGTATTGGTAGTTTGATGGGAATAGCATTAAATCTGTAAGTAGCTTTGTGCAGTATGGCCACTTAAAAAATATTGATGATTTCTATCCATGAGCATGGAATGTTTTTCCACTTGTTTTTGTCCCCTCTGATTTCTTTTGTTTTTAGTTCTGTTTAGGTGATAAATAATATTTATTGACTTACATATGTTAAATTAACCTTACATCCTAGGAATAAAGTTTACTTGATGTGGTGGATTGACTTTTTGATGTGTTATTGGATTTGATTTACTAATATTTTGTCAGGAAATTTTGCATCTCCGTTCATCAAGGAGAGTAGCCTGATTTTTTTTTTTTTCTTTTTATCTCTCCTAGTTTTTGGTATCTGACTGATACTGGCCTCTTAGACTGAGTTAGGAAGGAGTCCCTCCTTCTCAAATTTTTGATATAATTTTAGTAGGACTGGTACTAGCTCTTCTTTATATATCTAGTAGAATTTGGACTGTGAATTAATCTGGTCCAGAGCTTTCTCTTGTTGGGGGGTGTTTTATAACTGATTGAATTTTGGAATTTATTCTTTGTTCACTCAGTATTTTTATGTCTTCCCAGTCCAATCTTGAGCAGTTGTATGTTACCAGGAATTTATCATTTTTTTCAGGTTTTCTAATTGTACATAGAGTGTTCATAAACCCTCTCGGGGATTTTTGTATTTCTGTGACATCAGTGGTAATGTCATTTTTGCCATTTCTCATTACGTTTATTTGGATGTTCTTTTTTTTTCTTTATTAATCTAGATAGTGGTCTATAACTCTTATTTATTCTTTCATAAAAACAGCTTTTGTTTTTGTTGATTTTTCCTATGGATTTTGGTCCCACAATTTCTTTCAGGTCAACTGATTTTGGTGATTTATTTTTTTTCTGCCAGCTTTGGGCTTGGTTTGCTCTTGGATTTGCTAGTTCCTCTAGGTATGATGTGATGTTATTAACTTGAGATTTTTCTAACTTCATGATGTAATCATGTAGTGCTATAAACTTTCCTCTTAATGCTGCTTTAACTGTGTCCCAGAGATTCTGGTATGTTTTATCTTTGCTTTTTTGTTTTAAATAATTATTTTGATTTCTGCCTCAATTTGCTTTTTTATGCAGAAGTCATTCTGGAGTAGGTTGTTTATTATTTATGGAATTCCATGATTTTGAGAGATCTTATTGGTATTGATTTCTATTTTTATTGCCTTGTGGTCCAAGAGTGTGGTTGGTATAATTCTGGTTCTTTGGTAAATTTGTTGAGAATTTCTTTATGGCCAATTCTGTAGTTAGTCTTGGAGTATGTGCCATGTGCAGATGAGAAAAAAAAAATGTGTATTCTCTTGTTGTTGGGTGGAGTATTCTGCTGATGTCGATTAGGTCCATTTGGTCAATTTCAATTTTAAGTTCCAGAAATCAGTGCCTTCTTTACAAAGATCTATTTGGAGAATCCCAGGGTACTAGATAGTCTGGTCTCCCTTGGTGGGAGAAGCTCTTCCTGGCTGCATCTACTTGGCCATTTTGGCTATTACCCTCCCCATTTTTTCGGGAATGATATTGTTTACAGGGTGCTACGTAAATTACCAGAAATAGAAACTATTTTTATGAGTTTTAAAGTCCACTGGTGAGAAAAATACTCTAAAAATATATCCAGAAAAGGAAAATATAATTTTGCCTTTATTTCTCAAACATATGTGCTATACAGCATAGTCTTCCTTTAATGAAAAAAATACATATATGTGTATATATATATATATATACACACACACACACACACACACACGCACCTATGTGTAAACTGGCATACTTCTTATCTTGAATTATTCATTTTATAATTGCTTAAGAAATTCAAAACATAGGCCTATGTATAAACTCTCATTGCTCATAAAGCTATACAACCAAAACTAATTTAAAAATTAATTATAAACACTATAAAATTAATATTGTTCAAATTACCAACATTAATTTAATGTCAGAAATAATATTTTATAAGAACATAATTGAAATAACCAACTGTGCTAGGTAAAGTTGATTTTATAATTTAATTTGCCTACAGCTTATGCCTTATGATAGCTAAATTTTCATAACCGTATTCCTACTCAAACACTGGTAAGTACATCACTAATCTGAATCATTTGGCAAGAATGCAGAATTTATGTTGTTTTTTTCACTAATAGTAGGGTGTGGTATCATTTCTCTCTCATTGAATGGATACTGAGTGGATTAATAGTATCTTTAAAACCAAAACTCAAACTAACAATTTTTTAGCTTCTATTTTTAAAGGTATTTAAATTTTTTTTTGTTTTAAATTGAAATGTTTGTGAAATATTTAAATTTTAAATAAAGATATTTAAAAATTATTTAATAATGGCCTACTATATACCAAGCACTGGTTAGAGAGGATAATTTATACAATGTCCATACTTTCATAGAGCTTACCTTCTAATGTAGGAGGATATATATGTTTTTAAATCTATATATTTGTGTTGGTGTCTATGTATATCTATATCCACATCTGTATCTGTGGATGCTAGAATGAAAAAGTCAGGGCGAAGGGTGAAAAAGGGTAAAGAAGCCAGGGCGCAGTGTGAGAGAGGCCTGTGTTAATAGTTATAATTGCCCATGTATTGTTACCGTGTATATATGAATATAATGGTATTTAGCATAGTATTAGCATTAGTAGCAAAATATGACAAACATCCTAAATGGCCATCAGTTTGAGACTGGTTAGCTAAATGCCTGTCAATGAAATGAAATATAACACAGTCATAATAAACAGTGAATTTGCTATTTATGTAACAAAATGGAAATTATATAAGCTATATTAATAAATAAAAAGGCAAAGAGCAGATTATTGAATATTGTATGCCATCATCTGCTGAAAAAGCTAATATCTGCTTAACTATTTTTCTAGATTTATAGAGGGAAACATAAGAAATAAAATAGTAGCAGTAGATATCAGCTTGCAAGATGAAGGATGACATATAGGTACCAACATTTCACAGCATATACCTTTATCTACTTTTTGATTTGCTAATAGGAATATTCTATTAAGCTTATTTAGAAAATTGTATTAAAATGTCATTATGTCTTAATATAATGACATATTGTTATATGCCATTCACATATTGTTATAAAGAAATACGTGAGACCAGCCAGGTGTGGTGGCTCACACTTGTAATACCAGCACTTTGGAAGGCTGAGGGAGTAAGATTACCTGAGATCAGGAGTTTGAGACCAGGTGAGAACACAGATCCAAGCCATGTCATATAAAAATATTTCAATGGGCTTAAATTGGTGTACTGGGTTCAGGGAGATCAGGTGGGACAGTAGCACAGAGCTTGTTGAAATATGAGAAAGATAACCATGTATATGTTAAGAAGAGGTTTTTACATGAAGAGGCCAACATTGCAAAACACTGTCTCTACTAAAAAAAAAAAATACAGAAATTAGCCGGGTGTTGTGGCAGACACCCGTTATCCTAATTACTCAGGAGGCTGATTCAGGAGAATTGCTTGAATCTCCGGGAGGCAGAGGTTGTAGTGAGCCAAGATCATGCCATTACACTACAGCCTGGGCTCCAGGGCGGGACTCCATTAAAAAAAAAAATAGGAAGGAAAGGAAGAAATACCTGAGACTGGGTTATTTATAATGAAAAGAGGTCAGCTGGCTCACGGTTCCACAGGCTGTACAGAAAGCATGGCTGGGGAGGCCTCAGGAATCTTCCAATAATGGTGGAAGGCAGAGGGAGGTGAGGCATCTCACGTGGAGGAGCAGCAGCATGATGAGGTGAGGTGCTAGATACTTAACACAACCAAATATCGTGAGAACTCACTCACTATCACAAGAACAGCACCAAGAGAATGGTGCTAAAGCATTCATAAGGAATCACCCCCATGATCTAATCAGCTCTCTCTGGGCCCTGCCTCTAACATTAGGAATTACAATTTGACATGAGATTTGGGTGAGAACACAGATCAAAGCTGTGTTATATAAAAATGTTTTAATAGGCTTAAATTGGTGTATTAGGTTCAGAAAGACGAGATGGGATAGTAGCATAGTGCTTTTTGAAATATGAGGGAGATAACTTTGTGTATGTTAAAAAGAGATTTTTCACCTCCAGGATACATTTGAGAAGTCATTAAAGGAGTTAGCAAACTACAGACCTTGGTTGAAATAATAATTTTGTCTAAATTTTGTAAATAAGATTTTATTGGAACACAGCTATACACATTCTTTTACATGTTGTCTAGCTCTGCTTCCACATTGTAAGAGTTTAGCAGTTGTAACAATGGTTATATTCCCTACAAAAACTACAATACTTAGAATCTTTATTTTTATATAAAACGTTTACTGGTTCCTCATATAGACCAGAGGATTTTCCAATGAACAGCTTGTGTGGTATTCAATAATAACGATAGTAAAAGATAGCACTGCCATTTTTAGCCTAAGCAACTAGCAAATTTGAACTACTATGTACTGCCATTTATTGAGACATGGATCACTTAGAATGAAACAAAGTTAGGGTGATGAAGACTAAAACATTCCATAGAATATAGAGCTCCCCGAGTACGTCTGCAAGACCATGTGTCCAAAGATCCCAGTTTGTAGTAGGATAGGAGGAAGGTAATTATAAGTTCTGAAACTAACAAACCTTTGACCAAATTGTTTAACCTTCTGATTCTTGATTTTCTCACAAACAAAATAATATGTTCATCCTGGTAATCACTGGGCTTTTTCTAAACACTGTGAAAGAGTTATTAACGTTTTACTACATGCATACAAATTCATTAGGTGTTCCTATTAAGGCATTTAAAGTTAATGAAGGATGCAGGGTAAACTACTTAGGCTAACAGGTAATCTGCCCACTGAAGGTTTTAAGGTAGATGTTAATAAATGATTGTGAAATGAATGAATCAGTTTGCTACAATTTGCACATTACATGCTAGTATATTCATAAAAGAATGGGAAATTAATATTCCTCTATGTAACTCACATCTTATTTGAAACCTATATAATGCAATTCTATTTCATTATAAAACAGCTTAGTTAATATGTCAGTATGTATATTATGTATAAATATAAAAGCATAATACACATACAAATTTCACACATATATTTGCTTTTGATTCAAATAAAGATAGCATCAAAAATTTAACATTTTTGCGTATTAAATTGTATGGCATTGAACTTTATGAACACTTACATGTCAAAGCTTATTAGGAGGAAAAATAACCAGTCTAGATGTCGTATAGATGGCCATCAACCTATCTTCACACCTCCACTTTGCATTTTAGGTTGGTAATTTTGCATCAACATAGAGGACTTTGATGACAATTTCAGGGAGTGCAACTGGCAAAGAACATAAGGTATTCCTTTTCAAGTTTAACACCTTACTGTGATGTTTTACTTCAAATATAAATGTAGCTAGGGTGTAATAAAAAAACAGATTTTTTGGTTGTTTACTATCTTTTCTCTTTTTACATTAGAAACTTCCAATTTCTTTAAAGTTATTTCACATTTAAAGGAAATTTTGATATGAAGAATTGAAAATATGAAGTACAATAGTCAGTTTCAGCATTTTAAATTTCCAGTCTGTTTCTGTTATGGTACAATTGTCAGGCCATTTTTAGGCCTTTCCAAATATACATGTAAATATTACCTGATCTTTTTAAGTGCTACCTGTTTTTTGTTTGTTGTTTCTTTTTGTTTTTGTTTTGCCCCGTGCGTATTCTGTTATTTCACTATAGGAAAAGTGAAACTCTGGATCTAGAATTTAACTATATCCTATTTTCATGAGAGTAGAAATGAATACTCTTCTATTAAAGTTCTATAAAGACTAAATTTTCATCCCACCAAAAATATAAAGCAGCAACGTCATCACTCTTGCACATCCTCATTGAAACTTCATTTTCGTTATCTGTAAGATTTTTGGCATCTGTTTTCCTTACTTGATCAAATTATATTCTCAGGTCAGTCAGTAATTGAAACTGCACGCAACTTGGCATGATCTAATCATATGAATATTGAAAATGAACCTCTTTTTCTGGATAAAAATTTGTTATGCACGTTAATAAACTATATAAAATAAGTTTATAAACATATATGCATGTATAATTATTTGTTTTTCTAATCCATATATCTTACTTTATTCTCTTGCTTATAAATTATTTAAAAATAGCATCAGAATATGTCATATAAATTTTTGAAAGCAATCCATTTTGATAGACATGTTTGCTGACACTAGAAAAGCGAGTTTGTAGGTATACTACTAATGAAGTACCTGTTCTCTTCAACTTCTAGGTCCCACAAGGAACAGAAATATATCTGTTATGATTTCATAAACAGCCTGTTTCTTCACATCTAAATGTCTTAGTTAAAGCATAATTGTCTCATATTTAAAATAATGAAATACTTTTCCCCATTAATAAGCAGAAATATCAAACAATAATTTTTTCTTAAATTAGTTTTTATTACAACATTAGAAAAACAGTCTTTCTTTCTTTTTTTTTTTTTTTTTTTTTTTTGGCCACAATTTTACTCTTTTTTCCCAGGCTGGAGTGCAATGGTGCAATCTCGGCTCACCGCAACCTCCGCCTCCTGGGTTCAGGCAATTCTCCTGCCTCAGCCTCCTGAGTAGCTGGGATTACAGGCACGTGCCACCATGCCCAGCTGATTTTTTGTATTTTTAGTAGAGACGGGGTTTCACCATGTTGACCAGGATGGTCTCAATCTCTTGACTTTGTGATCCACCCGCCTCAGCCTCCCAACGTGCTGGGATTACAGGCTTGAGCCACCGCGCACGGCTTTCTTTTTTTTTTTTTAAAGCCAAACAAAGTATAAGAGTAACATAACTCAGTTTCCCATTCCTCATTTATCTTGATCCCCATACCCTAATTGAGAATCCTACTCACCCTCTTTCAGGTAGCCAGTATATCTTTCCAGAAATTTTGCTATGAGTTTACATATTTACTTTTCATACATGTATCTAGTTATTTCCATTACATATTGTTCTGCAACTTGCTTTTATTTTTACACTTAGCATTATGCCAAAAGTGTTTGCATGTGGGTACATCTAAGTCTACCACAATCAAATAGCTGCATGGTCTTTCATATTAAGGATTGCCTTCATCAGTCTCTGCTGCTATGACAGGACACCGTAGACTAGATGGCTTGAACAACAATGTCTATTTCTCACACTTCTGGAGGCTGGGAAGTACAAGATCAGGGTGCTGGCAAATGAGGTGTCTGGTGAGGACCTGCTTCCTAATTTGCAGATTGCCATCTTCTTTTGGAGCCTCACATGGCAGAGAGCAGAGAGCGGAAGTAACTGTCTGGTTTCTTCTTATAATGCCACTAATATCACACATGAAGCCTCTATACTCTGACTTAATTACCTCCCAAAGTACCACCTCCAAAATTCAACATGTGAATTTTATGGGGACACAAAAATGCAGTGTGTAATAACAATAAATCATAAGTAATTTGAGCTTTGCTACTTTAGGAAATTTCAAAAATTGCAAATAATATCTTATGACTGTTCTTATATAATGCAGTGTGTTGAGTAGGAGTATGGGCTCCAGATTCAGCCTTTACTGTGTATCAGTTTTCTCTCTGCTAAAAATCAGTCTGAGAGTCTATACCTCACACTTGTTTTGACAATCGGAAAATGTAATACAAATAAAGTACTTTAGCAGGGCCTGGAAGATACTACGTTTTCAATAATGTGAGCTACAACTATGGTTATATTCACCATTTGGAAACTATTTCATGAACACAGAAATGCATAAACTATTAGAGTATTTCTACAATATTTGGTAGTCATCGTTACTCTGAATTCTACAAAGCCTTCCTGATTTTTTCAGTGGCTTCCATATCAGAAAGCACCTGCAAAGAACATTGCTTTCTGCTATATGCCCAAACTACCACCAGTCTCCAAGGCTCACGTGTGAGCCCCACTTCTCAGAGAGCCTCTCCATTGGAAACTGACAGGAGAGATGGTATATTGGTGGGGGCAAGTGTCTGGGCTTTAATGTACTATCAGTCTCTTGTGGGAACGGCAGCCTCAAGAGTATACTATTATAATATTAAATAATTGTCTAGAATCCCTCAAGATTATTATTGCTATTATTAAATATAGTAATTAATATAAATGCAATTATTAAAATATTGCTATTATACATATTTTACATAGACTATGTGATAAATTATACTTTTTAAAAGGATATTTTATAGATACATAATTATAAGTAGGCAGGTGTCTTACAGCAATTTTAAGATACCATTTCATTTGAGGTGAGGACAAGCTTTCTTGTTTTTCTCTATTGCAAGAAGCTTTAATATTGTCACATTGAAGTAACCTTTTTTTAGTTGCTTTTAATTGTCTTTTTAACCCTTTTAGTATTCTTTTTTAAATCATTTTTACTATGATGTTTCTATTTGTTGCTTTTTAAAAATTTATTCTTCTCATAATTCCTAGCTCTTTGAAAATCTGCAAATGGAAGTCTTTTAGCAGTTTGGGATAATATTTTGGCATCATGTTATCAGATGTTTCCGCTTCCGTTTCTGTAACTTCCTACTCTGGGCTCTGTTTTAGGTAGAATTCTAAGATGGCCCCATGATCTTTATTCTCTATTGTTGCTACCGTAATTATATAATGTGTATGGCAAAAGGATTTTGCAGTTTTATTTAAGCTTATTATCAGTTAAGATAGGGAGATTCTTCACATAGGCCAGACATTTACATTAACCCACTAAAAGCAGAGTTTTCTGTAGCCACAGAGAGAAAGTCAGAGGTAAAAACCATGAGGGAAATTTGACATGAGGCATCATGCTTCAGGCTATGGCATGAGAGAACCTGTGAGAGAGCCGGTGAAAAGGCATATGGCCCCAAATTGTGAGTAGCGGAAGCTGAGAGTGTTCTCCAGTTCACAGTCAGCAATAAAAAGGAGTCTTCATCCCTACCACAGCAAGGAACTAAATTCTGACCACCAGCTGAATGAGCTTGTTAGCACATTTTATCCAGGATCTCTAAGTAAGAATCCAGTTTGGCCATGTCATATTAATGTCAGCCTGTGGGACCCTAAGAAGAGACTCTTGTGGGGAACACCTTGATTGCTAATCTGCAAAACTGTAAGATAATAAATGTTTTTAAGTTTCCAAGTATGTGGTGATTTGTTATGCAAATTTGCAGCAATAGAAGTCTAATATAGAGTTTGGTACTAAAAATTGGGTACTATGTTTAAGAATATCTAAAATGTGGAAATGGCTTTGTAGTCAGGAAGTAGGTGGATACTGGAAGAAAATTTGAAAAAAAAGTTTGAGGAGACTACTAAAAAAATCACAGATTACCTAGAACAGACTATTAGCAGAAAAGTAGATGTCAAAGACCACGCTGGTAGTGGCCCAGAAGAAAGTAAAGGAACATTATGAAGAAATCATAAATTACCTTACAGAAAGCTAAAATCACAGTGAACACAATATGACCATAAATCTGAACGTTGAGAATGTTGCCAATGATGGCCCAGAAGGAAGTAAGAAACGCGTTATCAGAAACTGAAAGAAGGGATAATCTTGTTTTGTGGTGGCAGAATCTTAGTAAAACTGTGTTCTCTAATTACTTGGAAAGCTAAACTTGTAA
The DNA here is from genome assembly GCF_009761245.1 of Sapajus apella. Lineage (NCBI taxonomy): Eukaryota > Metazoa > Chordata > Mammalia > Primates > Cebidae > Sapajus > Sapajus apella. Next base: position 1,857,870 of record NW_022436965.1, on the reverse strand, counting down.
GTAATGAACCTGGGTATACAGCTAAAAAGATTTCTAAACAAAGCTGCTTTCTTCTTGCTGCTTATGTTACATAGCAACAGAAGAGAGAAAATCAAGAGGACTTTTGAGCAGAAATAAGCCAGAATATAAAGCTCTTCTGATGGCAAAGGGGCCAAAAGTCAGAATTTGCTGCTGAAAGTTTATCATAGAAAAAGGCTGCATGTGTGACTATGATGATATTTTGCTGAGATCTCAGAAAGACCAAAAGGTTAGAGTGCACACTCTGTTTTAAGACATTAAGGATGTTTTCGGAGTTCTTTTCAATGAAATCAGGAGACCCCCAGGAGAAGGTAAGGGGTATTGTCCCTCTGCCAATTTAACAAAAGCCAAAAATAGAAATTATCTCAAACAAACATGTAGATGTAGCTTTTGTCTAATAAAATAAAATTTTATCTACATGTCTGATAAAATAAAATTCAAGGTAATTAATTCAAAATCTAAAAATACATGTAGATGTAGCTTTTGTCTAATAAAATAAAATTCAATGTACCCCAAAAGTCTTGAGAAATTGATTGAAATAGAAATACTGTCAGTGTAGAGTACCAAATGCAGGAAGGCTACTAGATACCCTACATTCCACAGCCAGGAAGCAAACTGATAACCACTCAGCTGTAATGCTACTTTTCATGAAAAATGAAAGATGATGCAGCAGATGGAGCCAAAATCCCAGTGGCCAAAGACCAGAGCTAATGAAGACTGTTTTCAGACTTTGAAATCTAATTGAGGAAATATCGCTGGAATTAGTCCAGCAATATTTTGTAAGGTTGAAAAATTACGATGTACTTCAAATGTTTGTCATAAAAAAATAAAAGATTTAACACAATGCAAAATAATTATGTTATTCACAAGCTATAATATTAACAACTTTTAAGAGAAAGGGCTCCTGTCACCTTAGGCACCTTCGCGAAAATAAAGTTCTTTTCATCCGCTTAAAACAACTTAAGCAAAAGTTGTGTGACATACACATCCTTTACTCTTTCTAAATTAAATTATATGCAACATTATTTAAAGATAATAGCATAATCTAAATGTGCAGACCTGCTTGCATGCCTTTGATAGGCTCAAGTAAGAGAAGTGCCCTGGAAGTGCTCCTTCAGGTATGTAGGGCTCCAGTTTAACCTCAACCTGCCATACACGGCCATCACTCAGAAATTAGCTCTTGACTTGGAAGGAGCACTGCTGGACAGAATAATTTTTCTCATAGAATATTTTAACTTTGTTTAAGTTTGGTAAAATTGTCACAGTGTAAAATGTGCTATTGTAAGCATTTTTAACTGTACAATTCAGGGCATTATGTATATTCACAACATTTTTAAGTATGCCATTTGTGAACCAGCAACCAACAGAATAGGAAAATACTTTTTCAATCTACCCATCTGACAAAGTGCTAATATCCAGAATATACAAAGAACTTAAACAAATTTACAAGAAAAACAACCCCATCATAAAGGGGGCAAAGGATATGAACAGACATTTCTCAAAAGAGACCTTTATGAAGCCAATAAACATATGAAAAAAAGCCCATCACTGGTCATTAGAGAAATGCAAATCAAAATCACATTGAGATACTATCTCAAGCCAGTTAGAATGGTGATAATTTAAAAAATCAGGAGACAAAAGATGCTGAAGAGGATGTAGAGAAATGGGAACACTTTTACACTGTTGGTGGGAGTGTAAATCAGTTCAACCATTGTGGAAGACAGTGTGGAGATTCCTCAAGGACCTAGAAATAGAAATACTATTTGATCCAGCAATCCCATTACTGGGTATATACCCACAGGATTATAAAACATTCAACTATAAAGACACATGTACATGTATGTTTATTGTGCCACTGTTTACAATAGCAAAGACTTGGAAACAACCCAAATGCCCATCAAAGATAGACTGGATAAAGAAAATGTGGCACGTATGCACTGTGGAATACTATGCAGCCATAAAAATGGATGAGTTCATGCCCTCTGCAGGGACATGGATGAAGCTGGAAACCATCATTCTCAGCAAACTAACACACAAGAACAGAAAACCAAACACCACATGTTCTTACTCACAGGTGGCTGTTGAACAATGAGAACACATGGACACAGGGAGGGGAACATCATACACTGGGGCCTGTCAGCGGGTGGAGGATTGGGGAGGATAGCATTAGGAGAAATACCTAATGTAGATGACAGGGGGATGGATGCAGCCAACTACCATGGCACATGTATACCTATGTAACAAACCTGCACGTTCTGCACATGTACCTCAGAACTTAAAATTTTTTTTAAAAGTTGCAAAAAAAAATATCATTAGCACTATCCATCTCTAGAACATTTTTATCATTTCAAACTGAAAATTGACACTCCAAACACAGTAAATCTTCATTCCCTTATCTCCCCAACCTCTCGTAAGCACTATTCTACTTTCTATCTCAATGCATTTGCCTATGCTATGTACCTCAGATAAGTAAAATCATACAATATTTTCTCCTTTTGTGTGGCTAATTTCACTTAGCATAATGTTTTCAAGGTTCATCCATGTTAAAGTGTATATTAGTTGTTTATTTTCAGTATTGTTTTCATTACTTGGATTCCTTGAGAATTCAAATAAACTTTAGGAAGAATTTTCTATTTCTGCCAAAATTACCCTTGGGATATGATAGAAATTGTATTGAATCTGTAGAATGCATTTGGTAGTATTGACATCTAGACGATATCACGTCTTTCAATCCATGAGCACAGATGTCTTTGAGCTTATTTGTGTCTTCTTTCGTTACTTTCACCAACATTTTGTAATTTTCAGTGTATGTATATTTCATCTCCTTGATTTTTTTCCTAGGTATTTTATTATTTTTATGTATTTTGTTATTTTATTGTTATATAAAATGGAATTGTTGCCTTATTTTTTATTTTTGTTGTTACTATATAGAAATAAAACTTTTTTGTTCATATTGTATCCTGCAACACCATTATTGAATTTTTAAATTAGTTCAGTTTGGTTTTTTGTGGACTCCTCTTTAGAGTTTTTTGATACGGCATCATGCCATCTGTGAACAGAGATAATTTTACTTTTTATTTCCAATTTATTTGGCTTTCATTTTTGTTTCTTTCTTAATTGCTGTGATTGTAACATTCAATACTGTGTTAGAGTGAACAGGTGAAAGCAGGCATCCTTATCTTCTTTCTTTTCCTAGCATAAAAGCTTTCAGGATTTGACTATTGTGTATGATGTTACCTGTAGGCTTCTCATATATGGTCTTTATTATGATGAAGTTTCCTTGTATTCCTGGTGTGTTGGACATTTTAAAAAAAAAAAGAAAGTGAACTAAATTTTGTCAAATGCTTTATCTAATATACTACCTTTCTGTTTGGTTGCACACTTTGCTTAATTTTCAGTCTTATTAAGTGTTTGTAGATCAGTTTTACTGCTCATCAGTCTATCCTGGAGAATATTTCATATGTTCTCAAAAAAAAGCCCCATATTTTTCCGTTAGCTGCTGAAGTAATTATAAGTACCATATTATGTTAGTTAGTAGTTTTATTCATGTCTTTATGTACCTCACTTATTTTCCACCTAGTTTATTTGATATTATTGAGAGTGAGTATTAAAATGTCTAAATATTTTTGCATTGTTTCTATTTACATAACATTTTTTTTGCAATATTTTGCTTTCAGTTTAATGGTGGATCTAAAATCTTTCTTCTAGAGACTAGAATTGGATTTTAGTTTCATATCCAGGTTTACAATATATTTCTTTTGATTACTGTGTTTAGTCTATTCATATTTAATATAATCACTTATATGTTTAAATATAAAGACACATGCACATGTATGTTTAGCAAACCTGCACAATCTGCACATGTACCCCAGAACTTAAAGTATAATACAAATAATTTACATTTTCCATTTTGCTATTTGTCTTCTTTGTGCCATGTCTTTTTTTTTAAATCCTACCTAATGCATGTGGAGTTTTTTGAATCCATTGTTTGTTTTTCGTTAAGTTTGGAAAATTCAAGGCCATTATTTCATCAAATAGGTTTTCTGTCCCTTTATTCTCTCTCCTCTCATGCTTGGCTCTCAGTACCTGTATGTTGGTAGAGTTGTTGCCCCAAACCTCTTAGATATTAATTTCTTTTTAAATTATTCTTTTTTTATTCTTTAAATTGGAAATTTATATTGACATGTCTGTATTTTTTTATTCTTTCTTCTCACAGCTCAAATTATCTACTGGACTGCTCTAGTAAATTTTATTTAAGTTATCGTAATTTTCATCTACAGAGTTTCCAGTTGACTCTTTTCTGTATAAATTTCCATCTCTCTATTTAAATTCTCTATTTAATTAGTGTTTTTACATTTCCCTTTAATACTTTATATAGTTTCTTCTATTTATAATAAGTACTTTTTAATCTTCATCTAAGTGCTACATCAGGGACCTCTCAACAATAGTTTCAGTTAATGTTTTTTCTCCTGAATATGAGTCACATTTGCTTGCTTCTTTTCATTTTTCATAATTTTTAAACATCTAAAGTAAACATTTCTGATAATATAGTGCAGCAACTCTGAATTCTGATTTTTCTCTAAGGGGGTTGTGTTCATTATTGCTTTACTTGTTTGTTTAGTAATTTGCCTGGATTCCATTTGTGAAGTGTGCCTTTCTCACAGAGTAAAAATGCTGATGTCACTGATTATTTTTTATTATTCTTGTTTTAACTTTTAAGTTTGTTGTCCTACAAGTCCCTCCAGTGTCAGTACAAATTAATGGTCAGTTCATGATTTGTGGTTGAATTTAAATACCATGAACAAGTAAAGTTTCCATTCTCTGCTGATAAATCTTGTTTAGCATGGAACTACAGTAAAAAATTAGGAAATTTACTTATCTAATTTGATGTTTACTTTCCTTCAGGCCCTCTCCATTTCCTCTGTGTATGTGCACGGCTTCAAGTTTAGCTGTGGAACTGTAGATTGCAAGACCACTCCCTAATCTCCCCTGGGTAGCTTTATTTGATCATGTAGCATTCCAGACTGCCAGCAATATATGGCATCTTGTAGAGCTCCTTTTTACTATTTCATTTCCCAGATTCACCTGATAAGTTTCTGGACAGTCTGCCTGGTTTTTACTTTCCCCAACCAGGACTGCCGTTGGAAACTTACTATCATGGCCCTTTCCCCCATTTTTTTTTTTTTTGCCACTGTTACTGTTACTTTTTCAGGCAATTCCTCAGCCATGAGATATTTTCATTCTTCTCTACAAATCAAGCAAGCACACTTCACCAGCAGAGGTGCTGGTTTCAAAGCTTGTCCTTCAAGGATTCTAAAGACACAGAGTGAGGTGTAAGGGAATAAGGGATTGCGTCATGTTGGCCAGGTGATCCGCTTGCCTCGGCCTCCAAAAGTGTTGGAGTTAAAGGCCTGAGCCACCATGCTCGGCCAATTTCCAGAATTCTGAAATGGTTGTTTTTGACAGCTTCATCCAGTTTGATCATTGTGTTTTGAGATACAAAATGGTCAAACCCTTTACCTCACTAATCCAGAAGTCTTGTCAAAACACCAGCTAAAACACACATGAAATATTCCATTTCATCACCAAATAAAGGGAAATAATCTCAAATTTGTATCATCCTCAGCTTCACAAAACTAAAGTATCTTATACTAAGTTAATACAACTGACCTCTTTTAATCATAGGTGAGGGATTAATGACAAAATGAGGATTTAGTAATATTAAAGATAAAACAATAAATATTACATTATAGTATTAGAAACAATGATTATAATAAATATTTTTGCTAGTGCTCAAGTATACTTTAACTGAATCATGTTATTGGCTTTGGATATTATTGAAATAACATGAAGATAGGAATATAAACTACAGAGAATGCATATTAAAGCACCAACTCAAAAGTTGTTTTGTTGTTTTTTTTTTTTTTGAATTTAGAAAGCAAATCTCAGTGACTCAGAGACAATAAAAGAACCAATCAGGCAATCTTCTTGATTTTGCTTTAAGAAAAGTAAATAAATTTAAAAAGGAAAACTAGTTGCTTTAGCATTATATAGTTTAGGAAACTCTAATTTTAAAGTTTACATGGTTTAACTTTGTAAGTAAAATGAATGATACTAAACACACAGGGTACTTCCTATAAAGAGCAGCTATAACTCAGGTATGACTATTTTTCCTTCGGCAAGAGGCCTGTCACACTGTCAGAGAGAACTTCTGATTGTTTTATGAGTAGCCAGTAAGTCAGATCTTTAAAATGTAAAATGTCCTGAAAAAAATGCATTACATATATATTCATAAGTCCATATATATATATATATATACACACATATATATATTTAACCAGATTTTACACCTCTAATATAGACATTATATATTTTTTTCAAGCAGCTTCAAAACATATGTCCTCATGAATATCTCAATTTTATGTAGTCAATGAAATTGAACTGTAACATTTTAGACAGCTGTCAAAATCAGCTCAATCCAAAGTATGAGTTAGCATAATGTTAAGTTTTACATTCTTCAGGAAATAAGGCAGAATGACTTTTTGATAAATAAAAATTAGTCAGTTTTTGTCACCAATTTATAACAAGATTGTTAAATGGAAGAATTTTTGGTAAAATCATTAGAATAAATACCACTTAACTATACCATCTCCAATACATAGATTTAAGTTAAAAAGAAAACACATCTAATAAAACAAACATTTGTTAAACTTTTACCATATTCAAAGCACTCTGCTAAACAACAGAAATATAAATGTGAAAAGGCCATGGTTAATGAGATGAGTAGTGCTGCATATTTTTTTTCTTAAATTATTCTTTGGTATATATATATATATATATATATATATATATATATACTACAGATAGGGGAAGAAAGTGGTTTAAATTTTCAATAGTGTGATTAGGTAGGGCATTTCAGGAACAATTCTATTTCTGGTAATTTATTTTTTATTGATAATTAGAGCTATGGACAAGAAAATTGTTATAAGCAAATTAATCCTAATATAGATATATATTTTAATATTCAGCATAGAAAAATTTATAAATAACATAAATAAGATTGGACATGCTGACATTAAAATTATGCTTTTTGATATATTAAATGTATATTAAATTATAAATATTCACAATCATTGTGAGATGAACACAGTGTATAAATATATAAACAGCATGATTCCTAATAGATATTTTTATAGTAAACTAGATAAAGGAGTATAAAGATGTGTGGGTGGAATTCTAGATAGATAAGGAAACATATATATATGGATAGAGTAAGCAGCCATTACAAATATTTTGTCGTATATCTGATTTATGGGATTATATAAGACTTCTTTCTTTATAAATTTCTGAAATGTTTAAATGTTTATATGGAGATTTCATGTCAAATTCCTAATCAGAACCTAAAATTAAAGAGCTTTCTCTGACTACCTACTCTCTGGCCCACTTCCTCATTCTGTAAGTGTTATATGCTTCCATAGAATTCAGTACTCACATAAACATTTTTTCATTAAAAATAATCATAAGTAGATCATGATTTTATCACCTTTAATAAACTGTAATCTCTTGAAATGTAGGAATCTTTTAAGAAGTGTCTGTTCATTTACTTTGCCCACTTTTTTATGGGGTTGTTTGATTTTTCTCGTAAATTTGTTTAAGTTCCTTGTAGATTCTGGATATTAGATCTTTGTCACATGGATAGATTGCAAAAATTTTCTCCCGTTCTGTAGGTTGCCTGTTCACTCTGATGATATTTTATTTTGCTATGCAGAAGCTCTTTAGTTTCATTAGTTTCCATTTGTCAGTTCTGGCTTTTGTTGCCATTGCCTTTCCTGTTTTTGTCATGAAGTCTTTGTCTATGCTTCTGTCCTGAATGGTATTGCCTATGTTTTCTTCTAGGGTTTTTATGGTTTTAGGTCTTACATTTAAGACTTCAATCCACCTTGAGTTAACTTTTGTATAAAGTGTAAGGAAGGAATCCAGCTTCAGTTTTCTGCATATGGTTAGCCAGTTTTCCTAACACCATTTATTAAATAAGGAATCTTTTCTCCATTGCTTGCTTTTGTCAGGCTTGTCAAAGATCAGGTGGTTGTAGATGTGTGGTGTTATTTTTGAGGTCTCTGTTCTGTTCCTTTGGTCTATATATCTGTTTTGGTACCAGTACCATACTGTTTTTGTTGCTGTAGCCTTGTAGTGTAGTTTGAAGTCAACTATAGGTAGCATGATGCCTCCAGCGTTGTTCTTTTTGCTTAGAATTGGCTTGGCTTTACAGGCTGTCTTTGGTTGCATATGAAATTTAAAGTAGCTTTTTCTAATTCTGTGAAGAAAGTCAATAGTAGTTTGATGGGAATAGCACTGAATCTACAAATTACTTTGGGCAGTATGGCCATTTTCACAATATTGGTTCTTCCTATCCATGAGCATGCCATGTGTTTCCATTTGTTTGTGTCCTCTCTTATTTCCTTGAGCAGTGGTTTGTAGTTCTCCTTGAAGAGGTCCTACACATCCCTTGTAAGTTGTCTTCCTAGGTATTTTATTCTGAACAATGAGGACACATGGACACAGGGAGAAGAACATGACACACCAGGGCCTGAAGGGCTGGGGGTGGAGGAGACAATAGGAGGGAGAGCATTAAGACAGATACCTCATGCATGTGGGCTTAAAACCTGGATGATGCATTGATGGGTGCAGCAAACCGCTATGGCATATGTACACCTATGTACCAGACTTGCAGGTTCTGCATATATATCCCAGATCTTAAAGTATAATTTAAAAAAAAAGAAAAGAAAGAGCATGTGAGCGAAATAGGCAAAGAGGGAGTGAAGGGAAGATCTTAGTTCTCCAGGTATTTTCCATGAACTTTAAGCATGTTTCTGTCTTCTTTCAGTTTTTCTACATGGAAAAGTCTGAAATGTAACCTAGGCATATAATCTACAAGGCAAAGCTCTTATTTAGTTACCCATCCCACAGTTGCTGGCCTGTTTGTGATGAAGAATCTTCATTCTTGTATTATCATCTTTACAATAAATTAAAATTTGTTAAGATTTCTCATTTTATCTTATTGAAATAATGCTCATTTTATTATGCTTTTTTTTAATGACAAAATGGTGATACCTTTCTTGTTCTGTTTTTCTCTGCAGTCTGTTTATAGACTCATTATTCAGATGCCAAAATATTCAGATGCCAAACCCATGTCAGGCCAAAAGCCTCCTTGAAGTGAATATACCCCCTAAAGCTGAAGAGATACTCATGTGTTCTCTTGTACAACGGAGATTTAATTAAAAAAAAAAAAAAAAGCAGGAACTGTGATCTTCAGCTTTTTCTTTTGAAATAAATATCCACACTTGGCTATAGCAGAACAATATTTAAATGAGGTTTTCTAATTCCATTACAACAAAATGTACTGATATATTCTAACAGTGTCTAAGAGAAGACATTTTAAAGTGGTAAATTTTATGGCTAATGTAACCTGAAACTCTTCAATAATTAGAGGGTTAGCATATTCTAGGATATGTATATATTTTTAAAATTGTGTTATCTTTCAACACTTTAAGCATGCATACATGTATATGTACACACAAATAATTTTCATTGTTATTGCATAGATTCTACAGTAATTCTTGTCATTTTTATACACCTATCAAAACAACTGCAGAAACATTTGTTGGTTAGTTTCTGCTTTAGAATTTTATTTTCACTTGACATTTACTAACTGGCTATTAGTCATTTTTTTTTTTAATCTCTAGAAAGACCTCCAAATCCAATGCAGTATACTCTGATTATATTTCCCAGTGCTGAATTATTTTGAACTTCTAAGGCCTTTTTATGTGAGTGTAGAAAGATAAAATGCGTCAAACTAAAACTTTTAATAAAACTTCAATGAAGTGATAAATCAGACAGCTTTTGCAAACAATGTAGAAGTATGCTTGTGCCATTAGTGATGTAAGAAACACATTTAGCATAAATGAGTTGTTGGGAAATCAAAGAAACATCCTTCTATTTAATATTTCCTGTAAATTGATCCTTCAAACTCTATTTTTAAAGAAGATAACCTGTTGCCTTTGAATTGAGATTTTTGCAGGCATTTATCAGTAATAATCGTGGTTTGAATTAAAGTACAAACAAGTTATTGTGTATAATTGACTTTTATTTTAAAGTTTAATTTGTACCAGTGAAAAACTCCAATGCCTTCTATATTAGAAACAAATATTAATAATTTTTTGAGAATATACATATCAGATAACTGAGATCAATAAGGTGACAAAATTCTCATAAAACAAAGATTGAAACTATGTCATACATGTTTACCTTTCAAAGGGGTTAAGTTTGAGCTTCTGTGTTCCCTGGGTGTTTTCAAGATTGTCTTGAAAAGTTTGTTGTTATTAATATTTTTCATGGCATATTTTCTCTAGTCTTCTAAAAGACCAAATTCAAAGAGATTAAGAAAGAAGTTTGTCACTAAAGAGAACCTTCTTTGTCTAACCTAAGTAGCAAGAAAATTCAAGATAGCTCATTCTTTTTATCTCCTATAGGAATTGAGAAGAAATGTGACATCTGAGCTGCTCAGATTTTCTTGGTGCACATCCTTGTTCTCTGTGTGAAGATTCCCAGCATATATGATACAAATCAAAATATCAAATATTTATTTTTTTAAACTTACTATTAGAGTTCAGATTGAAGGGTTGTATATGGACATTTTGTGGTATTTAGCATCATTCTTGAATTTGATTAGTGTGGTTAAGATTGTTGTCTGTGATAGAAACCTGGGCTTCTAATGGCATTCTGTATACCTAAATTCCTATGCTATCATGACTGAAAAAAGGATTTTAATAACTGGAAAAGGCAACACCTCCCTTTTTAAGTAAGAAATCACCACAAACCCATGTTAGGCCGAAAGAAAGCCTTCTTGAAGTGAATATACCCTCTAAAGCTGAAGAGATACTCACTTAAAAAAAAAAAAAATAGATATTCTCTTTGTTGTTTTTAGTTGTTCAACCAAAAAGAGAAAGGATCTGTAGTGGGTGGGGTAGACAAGAATTAGAGAACATCACAACATATGCTCAATAGCATTTCAAATAATTCTTGCTGTTCCCAGGGAGATAGCCTGCTCCCTTCTGATAACCAGGTTGCCTGGAATTTCTTTGCTGCTTTCCCTAATGTCTCACCCCCGGATACTTTACTAAGTGGTGAGACCACATTAGGGTAAATCACCAAAGCTACTGAACAGAGGAATCTGACCTAGAAGTCAAATCCTTTCTACTTTATTCCCTATGGGAATTTTACCTAAAAAGTAGAAGATAAATATCTGTTCAGCTGTGGCAGCACAATTTGTCTATTTATGATTTTAGATTAGTTTTTGTATTTAAACACACACCTCCTTCAAGTAAATATAACTCATAATTTTAGGGAATCTTACTAAATGTTCTATTTTTATTATCTTTGCCATCCATATGTAATGGCTTGCTCTATGACCTCAGATTTCCATGGTCAGTTATCAAAATAATAAACAAAACAATGTTCTAGTGAATAATTTTTTTATTACATCTCTAGAGATGTTTTCAGGCATTATTTCCCTGACAGTGACATACAGATAAACTTCAGAAATAGAGGTGAAAGACAGAAGGAAAGAAAGAAAGAAAGAGAGAGAGAGGGCTAAAATTACTACCATAGGTAAATTATATTTTGGCTCTTTAAACTTATATATAACATAGATAAAATCTATATAATTATTTAAATTTAATTTTTTTTGGTTTCTTGATAATCTGTTAAATAGCAATATGACTCTAAACTCTGTTATCTGGTATTTCAGCAGAGTCTTATATAGGGAAATAGGGTATTAAGCATTATTGCTTTAATGTAAATATGTAGTGAGGACATTAAAATGGAAAAAGAGCTGAGCCAAGAAATAATTTTTCTTAAGACATTCTACCATCCCTAGGATGATTTCTTTTCATGTTTTAATTTTATAATCTACCATTTTAATTTCTTAAAGTACTATTAAACTATAGAACATAATTTTATGAAAAGTCTTAAACTTGTAACTATTGCGGATTTTGTATCATTGTCATTTCCACTGCTCTGCCAGAAAAAAAATGAAGTTTTGTTCACATTTTGTCTACTTAACTTCCAATTATTACTGTTTCATAGATGTGCTTAATGATATTAGAGCCTAGATAATCTACATGTATCTTAGATAAAAGAATGACCCAAAACTGGAGTGTTTTGACTTCTATATGAAGGAAAAGAAGTACATAGGAATGTTCCCAAACACACAAAACTATTTGAAAATGGTGAACATCCGTGAACATAACTCTTCCTTGTACCTGTCACTTTATAAATATTGCATTTTTAAAAGGGCTACATGAAATTAGCAACGGCATGCCAAAGTCTTTTGGTACTATCAACATTTTCACTAAATTTGTAAAGACATTTTAAATGTCTCTATATTTCCTTACATCTTGGATAAATTCAGCATTAACTCTTCATTACTAAAAATACAAATTTTCAATGAATCAAAGACATGGAATGAGTAAAGAAGAAATATTTCTTTATAAAAAGAAAACCTTTAGAAACAGTAGAAATAGAATGTAAAGCAACGGACACTGTAATTTTAAAGTTTATTTTTTAAGTTTGGAAACAATAAAATTCCATATTTGTGATGTATAATTTTACAAATTTTGATAAGAGCATAGAATCATATATCTACCATCACAATCATGACACATAACTGTTTAATTATTCTAAAAGATGACTTTGTGCTGCTGTTTTGTAGTTAACCACTTTTCTCATCCTCAATCCCAAAATTAACTAATCTGAACACAAAAACTATAGTTTTTGTATTTCACAAAAGTCATATATACAAAAGTTATATTGCATAGCTTAGTGTTTTTTGATACTAGCTTTTTTTCTCATAAAATATAATCCCTGTTGTATATATCAATAGTCTAGTGCTTTTTATTGCTGAATATTTCTTTTCTGGGCTTCATGGATCTGTATTTTGGTCCCATTATTAATTTGTAAAATTCTTAGACCATGTTATTCTAATATTTCTTTTTCTATGCTCTCTTTCTCTCATTCTTCTGGAACTCCAAGTATAGGTATACATGATAGTTCAGTATACAAACAATTATATAATATATAATGTTCAGATGGTTCAAATTCCTTAGGACTATATTATTACAGCAGTCTAGAGAGTTAATATATCCCTGGGGCAAGGTAGAAAACATATATTTTTGCTGTTATCCTATGCATACAAATGGTGTCTGTTCCTTCCCTTTGATTAGGATTGGAAAAGTGCATTTGGCAGTTCAAAGGTGCAAGCATTATAATGGAGGCTGTGTTACGTCTGAGTAAATCTTGTCATCTCTGACACCATAGCTCAAATTGGGCTGCTAATTATTTGAGTTAACCTATAATCTTCAAGTCTTATTTTTGCAGGCCCAAGACTATTAAATAAATTGGAATGTGATTGATGCAACTACTCCTGATTCCTTCAGTTTTTTTTTCTTTCTTTCTTTCTTTCTTTCAGGCTTTTAAAGGTGGTATTAATCTATCCTATTCCACCAAAGATGTGACATTGTATTTTGTTTTCTAATTTTTTCCAGGCTGCATGTATGTTTGTGGGGACTGGGATAGGAAGGGTGTCTTAGAAGTTTCCACTTGGCTTTCTGTGCTGCGGCAACTCTTACCCTATGGACTAAGAAACTAAGAAATATGGGTTCTCTATCAACTAACAAATATATCCATTCCAAGCATCTATTTAGGAACTAGTAAAATGCTGTAGGTGGACCAACAGACTCGCCTGTAAGCCAGATATAAGGCAGGATTCCATTTATTACTTGATCTGATATGCCTTCACTATAAAAGAATGTCTACGGTAATATGTGCCTCAATATCAGTGGCATCTCAGATTGTGTGCCAAACATTCTCAAAATGGTTTTCTTAACAAGTACCAGAGTAAATAGCCATAAATGTCTTTTATGAATGACCATTAAAATATTTACTGTATATAATCTCCATGGTGTTAGAAGGTCCTACCCTCCCTTTGATGTGGTTCTAATAACTGACTCAGGTTTGACAACTGGGCAAGAAGTCATTTCTTGTTATTCAGGAGATTACCATCAGGCTCTGATGATACTTGTATTATAGCATTTTAACCTTTTATTTGTAAGGATTGAGAAATATTACTTGAGTTGGATGTCACTCTGTCTTGCTTCTGAAATGCTATTTTCTAAAAATTCCAAAATTCCATAGATATACCGTTATCTGATGTTAATTATTGATCTGGTGGCAAGGGGGGATAGTGAAAATAGATCCTGAGAGGTGTATGCATTGCATGACAGAAGCTTCTGCAACCTGTATAAGCAAGAGGGACAAGTAGCTTTTTTTTTTTTTTTTGAGACAGAGTCTCGCTCTCTTCCCCAGGCTGGAGTACAGCGGCGCGATCTTGGCTCACTGCAACCTCTGCCTCCCAGGTTCAAGCAATTCTGCTTCAGCCTCCCGGATAGCTGGGACTACAGGTGCATGCCACCACGTCCAGCTAATTTTTTTTTTTTTTGTATTTTTAGTAGAGATGCGGTTTCACCATGTTGGCCAGGATGGTCTCGATCTCTTGACCTCGTGATCCACCTGCCTTGGCCTCCCAAAGTGCTGGGATTACAGGCTTGAGCCACCATGCCCGGCCAAGAAGTAGCTTTTAACAGGGAAAAAAAGAGGGCTTCTTTTGCTGACCTATAGATCTCAGGAGGATTGAGAATTTCAGGACTGTGAAGGGTACTGATTTCAGAACTCTCCATCCAAAGATTTTGTTTGCCATACTTTGACCCTGATGTAGCAATCTGGTTAGTGTAGAAAATACAATACATTTCTGTTCCTTAGGCAACCCAGTTTGTGGTCCATTGTTACTAGAGCCCTAACAAACGTGGAGGGAAGCAGCTGTGACTGTTTACATTAGGATTCTGGATTATCAGTTGAAAAATTAATATCATCTACCTTAAAGACAAAATGCAACTTATAATCAAAGATTCAAGAGTATGTCATGGAAGACAAGGGAAATCAGGTGGGACATGGTGAGTGAATAGGTTCTGGGAACAAATACACAGATACAGGGCTCTCTGATTCTCTTTGTCCGCCTCTTCTGTTCTTTCATTATCTGTCTCTGCCAATAGGTTTCCTGTGAACTACTAGCCCACATGATGAGAAGCATGGCATCTAAAGTTCTCTGGGAAATAGAATCCTGTCTCTGTATCTCTGTGTTTTCTTTCATTAAATTTTACTTTAAGTTCTAGGGTACATGTGCAGATCTTGCAGGATTGTTACATAGGTATCCATGTGCCATGGTGGTTTGCTGCCTCCATCCCCCATCACCTATATTAGGTATTTTTCCTAATGTTATCCCTCCCCAGTATCCCTACCCCCTGCTATGCCTCCCCTAGCCCCCAACCCCTCCACAGACCCCAGTGTGTGATGTTCCCCTCCCTGTGTTCATGTGTTCTCATTGTTCAACACCCACTTATAAGTGAGAACATGCAGTGTTTGGTTTTCTCTTCTTGTGTCAGTTTGCTGAGAATGATATTTTCCAGCTTCATCTATGTCCCTGCAAAGGACATGAAAGCATCCTTTTTTATAGTGGCATAGTATTCCATGGTGTATATGTGCCACATTTTCTTTATCCAGTCTATCATTGATGGACATTTGGGTTGGTTCCAAGTCTTTGTTGTTGTGAACAGTGCTGCAATGAACATACATGTGCATGTGTCTTTATAATATATAGATTTATAATCCTTTGGGTATGTACCCAGTAATGGGATTGCTGGGTCAAATGGTATTTCTATTTGACCAAAGGTATTTCAATTTCAAATGGTATTTATGTTTGACCAAAGGTATTTCAAAAGGTATTTCAATTTCTTTGAGAAATTGCCACACTGTCTTCCACAATGGTTGAACTAATTTACACTCCCACCAACAGTGTAAAAGTGTTCCTATTTCTCCACATCCTCTCCAGCATCTGTTATCTCCAGATTTTTTAATGATCGCCATTCTAACTGGCATGAGATCGTATCTCAATGTGGTTTTGATCTGCATTTCTCTAATGACCAATGATGATAAGCATTTTGTCATATTTGTTGGCTGCATAAATGTCCATATCCTTTGCCCACTTTTTGATGGGATTGTTTGCCTTTTTTCTTGTATGTTTGTTTTAGTTCTTTGTAGATTCTGGATATTAGCCCTTTGTCAGATGGGTGGCTTGCAAAAATTTTTTCCCATTCTGTGGTTTGCCACTTCACACTAATGATAGTTTCTTTGCTGTACGGAAACTATTAAATGTAATTAGATCCCATTTATCTATTTTGCCTTTTGTTGCCATTGCTTTTGGTGTTTTAGTCATGAAGTCTTTGCCTATACCTATGTCTTGAATAGTATTGCCTAGGTTTTCTTCTAGGGCTTTTATGGTGTTAGGTCTTATGTTTAAATCTTTAATCCATCTGGACTTAATTTTTGTATATGATACAAGGAAGGGGTCCAGTTTCAGCTTCCTGCACATGGCTAGCCAGTTTTCCCAACCCCATTTATTAAACAGGAAATCCTTTCCCCATTGCTTGTATTTGTCTGGTTTGTCAAAGATCAGGTGGTTGTAGATGTGTGGTGTTATTTTTGAGGTCTCCGTTCTGTTCCTTTGGTCTATATATCTGTTTTGGTACCAGTACCATACTGTTTTTGTTGCTGTAGCCTTGTAGTATAGTTTGAAGTCAACTGTCGGTAGCATGATGCCTCCAGCTTTGTTCTTTTTGCTTAGAATTGGCTTGGCTATACAGGCTCTCTTTGGTTGCATATGAAATTTAAAGTAGCTTTTTCTAATTCTGTGAAGAAAGTCAATGGTAGTTTGATGGGAATAGCACTGAATCTACAAATTACTTTGGGCACTATGGCCATTTTCATGATATTGATTCTTCCTAGCCATGAGCATGGAATGTTTTTTCATCTGTTTGTGTCCTCTCTTATTTCCTTGAGTAGTGGTTTGTAGTTCTCCCTGAAGAGGTACTTCATGTCCTTTGTTAGTTATATTCCTAGATATTTTATTCTCTTTGTAGCAATTGTGAATGGTAGATTGCTCATGATTTGGCTCTCTGTTTGACTGTTATTCGTGTATAGGAATGCTTGTGATTTCTGCACATTGATTTTGTATCCTGAGAATTTGCTGAAGTTGCTTATCATCTTAAGAAGATTTTGAGCTGAAATGATGGGGTCTTCTAAATATACGATCATGTTGTCTGCAAATAGAGACAATTTGACTTCATCTTTTACTAAATTGAATACCCTTCATTTCTTTTTCTTGCCTAATTTCTCTGGGTAGAACTTCCAATACTGTACTGAATAGGAGTAGTGAGAGAGGGCACACTTGTCTAGTGCCAGATTTCAAAGGCAGTGCTTCCAGTTTTTGCCCATTCAGTCTGATAATGACTGTGGGTTTGTCATAAATAGCTTTTATTATTTTAAGATACATTCCATCAATACCTAGTTTTTAGCATAAACGTTGTTGAATCTCATTGAAGGCCCTCTCTGCATCTATTGAGATAATCATGTGTTTTATTTCTTTGGTTTTGTTTATGTGATGGATTACATTTATAGATTTGCATATGTTGAACCAGCCTTGCATCCCTGGGAAGAAGCCTGCTTGATCGTGATGGATAAGCTTTTTAATGTGCTGTTGCTTTTGGTTTGCCAGTATTTTATTGAAGATTTTTGCATCAATGTTCATCACGGATATTGGCCTGAAATTTTCTTTCCTAGTTGTTTGTCTGTCAGGTTTTGTTATCAGGCTAATGTTGGTCTCATAAAATGAGTTAGGGAGTTTTCACTCTTTTTGTATTGTTTGGAATAATTTCAGAAGAAATGGTACCAGTTTCTCTTTGTACATCTGGTAGAATTTCCCTATGAACCCATCTGGTCCTGGACTTTTTTTGGTTGGTAGGCTATTAATTGCTGCCTCTATTTCAGCCCTTGTTATTGATCTATTTATGGATTCAACTTCTTCCTGGTTTAGTCTTGGCAGGGTGTAAGTGTACAGGAATTTATCCATTTCTTCTAGATTTACTGGTTTATCTGCATAGAGGTGTTTGTAGTAATCTCTGATGGTAGTTTGTATTTCTGTGGAATCTGTGGTGATATCTGCTTTATTATTTTTTATTGCATCTATTCGATTATTCTCTCATTTCTTTTTTATTAGTCTGGCTAGTGGTCTATCTATTTTGTTGATCTTTTCAAAAAACCAGCTCCTGGATTTATTGATTTTTGAAGGGTTTTTGGTATCTCTCTCTCCTTCAAGTTCTACTCTGATCTTAGTTATTTCTTGTCTTCTGCTAGCTTTTGAATTTGTTTGATCTTGCTCCTCTAGCTCTTTTAATTTTAATGATAGCTTGTTGATTTTAGGTCTTTCCTCGCTTTTCTTATGGGCAGTTGTTGCTATAAATTTCCCTCTAGACACTGCTTTAAATGTGTCCCTGCTTTAAATGTGTCCCAGAGATTCTGGTACATTGTGTCTTCATTCTCATTGGTTTCGAAGAACATCTTTATTTCTGCCTTCATTTCATTGTTTATCCAGTTGATATTCAGAAGCAGGTTGTTCAGTTTCCATGTAGCTGTGCGGTTTTGAGTGAGTTTCTTTTTTTTTTTTTTGAGATGGAGTTTTGCTCTTGTTACCCAGGCTGGAGTGTAATGGTGCGATCTCGGCTCACTGCAACCTCCGCCTCCTGGGTTCAGGCAATTCTCCTGCCTCAGCCTCCTGAGTAGCTGGGATTACAGGCACACACCACCAGGCCCAGCTGATTTTTTGTATTTTTTTAGTAGAGATGGGGTTTCACCATGTTGACCAGGATGGTCTCGATCTCTTGACTTCGTGATCCACCCGCCTCGGCCTCCCAAAGTGCTGGGATTACAGGCATGAGCCACCACACCCGGCCTTGAGTGAGTTTCTTAATCCTGTGTTCTAATTTGATTGCACTGTGGTCTGAGAGACTGGTTGTTATGATTTCTGTTCTTTTGCATTTGCCGAGGAGTGATTTACTTCCAATTATGTGGTCAATTTTAGAGTAGGTACAATGTGGTGTGAGAAGAATGTATATTCTGTGGATTTGGGATGGAGAGTTCTGTAGGTGTGAATTAGGTCTGCTTGGTCCAGATATGAGTTCAAGTTCTGGATATCCTTGTTAATTTTCTGTCTCATTGATCTGTCTAATATTAACAGTGGAGCATTAAAGTCTCCCACTATTATTGTGTGGGAGCCTAAGTCTCTTTGTAGGTCATTAAGAACTTGCTTTATGTATCTGGGTGCTCCTATATTGGGTGCATATATGTTTAGGATAGTTAGCTCTTTTTGTTGCATTGATCCTTTTACCATTATGTAATGCCCTTCTTTGTCTCTTTTGATCTTTGTTGGTTTAAAGTCCATTTTATCAGAGACTAGGAATGCAACTTCTGCTTTTTTTGCTAGCCATTTCCTTGTTAAATCTTCCTCCATCCTTTTATTTTGAGTCTATGAGTGTCTTTGCATGTGAGATTTGTCTCCTGAATACAGCACACAGATGGGTCTTGACTTTTTATCCAATTTGCCAGTGTCTGTGTCTTTTGATTGGGGCATTTAGCACATTTACATTTAAGGTTAATATTGTTATGTGTGAGTTTGATCCTGCCTTTTTGATACTTGCTTGTTGTTTTGCTCATTAGTTGAAGCAGTTTCTTCATTGTGTCAATGGTTTTTTACCATACATTTTTGCAGTGGCTGGTACTGGTTGTTCTTTTTTATGTTTAGTGCTTCCTTCAGGAGCTCTTGAGGCAGGCCTGGTGGTGATGAAATCTCTCAGCAATTGCTTGTCTGTAAAGGATTTTATTTCTCTTTCACTTATGAAGATTTGTTTGGCTGGATATGAAATTCTGGACTGAAAGTTCTTTGCTTTAAGGATGTTTAATATTGGCCCCCACTCTCTTCTGGCCTGTAGGGTTTCTGCTGAGAGATCCACTGTGAGCCTGATGGGCTTCCCTTTGTGGGTAACCTGACCTTTCTCTCTGGCTGCCCTTAAGATTTTTTCCTTCATTTCAACCCTGGTGAATCTGATGATTATATGCCTTGGGTTGCTCTTCTTGAGAAATATCTTTGTGGTGTTCTCTTTATCTCCTGGATTTGAATGTTGGCCTGCCTTGATAGGTTGGGGAAGTTCTCCTGCATAATATCCTGAAGAGTGTTTTCCAGCTTGGATTTATTCTCCCAGTCACATTCAGGTACACCGGTCAAGCGTAGATTAAGTCTTTCACATAATCCCATATTTTTTAGAGACTTTGTTCATTTCTTCTCACTCATTTTTCTCTAATCTTATACCTTCTTGTTTTATTTGATTGATTTTTTCTTCAATCTCTGATATCCTTTCTTCTGCTTGATCAATTCGACTATTGAAACTTGTATATGCTTCACGACGTTCTTGTGGTGTATTTTTCAGCTTCATCAACTCGTTTATGTTTTTTTCTAAGCTGTTTATTCTAGTTAGCATTTCACCTAACATCTTTTCAAGGTTCTTAGTTTCTTTGCATTGGGTTAGAACATGTTTCTTTAGCTCAGAGAAGTGTGTTATTACCCACCTTCTAAAGCCCACTTCTGTCAATTTGGCAGACTTATTATCCATCCAGTTTTGTTCCCTTGCTGGTGAGGAGTTGTGATCGCTTGGAGGAGAAGAGGCATTCTGGTTTTGGTGATTTCATCTTTTATTTTTGCTGGTTTCTTTCCATCTTTGTGGATTTATCTACCTTTGGTCCTTGAAGTTGATGACCTTTGGATGGGGTCTCTGAGTGGATGTCCTTTTTGTTAATGTTGAAGCTATTTCTGTCTGTTTTTTAGTTTTCCTTCCAAGAGTCAGACCTCTCTGCTGCAGGACTGCTGGAGGTCCGCTCCAGAACCTGCTTGCCTGGGAATCACCTGTGAGGGCTGCAGAACAGTAACAGTTGCTGCCTATTCCTTCTTCTGGTATCTTCGTTCCAGAAGAGTACCTGTCAGATGTCAGCCAGTGCTCTCCTTTATGAGGTGTCTCTTTTGATATATGGGGGTCAGGGAGCCGCTTGAGGAGGCAATCCATCCCTTATCAGAGCTCAAGTGCTGTGCTGGAAGCTTTGTTGTTCCATTCAGAGCTGCTGGGCAGAGATGTTTAAGTCTGCTGCAGTGGAACTCAGAACCACCTCTTTTCCCAGGTGCTCTGTCCCAGGAAGGTGGGGCTTTATTTATAAGTCCCTGACATGTTGCTGCCTTTTTTCAGAGATGCCCTGACCAGCATGGAGGGAGTCTAGTCATAGTCCCCCTGCAGAGGCATTGCTGAGCTCCTGCAGATCTGTCTAGCTGCTATGTAAACGTGCTTGCAGTTTTGTTTACACAGATAAGGTTAGAACTGCCTCTGTAATGGCAGACTGCCTCAGTAATGGTGGAATGCCTTGGTAATGGTGGATTGCCTGGATAATCGTGGACTGCTTCAGTAATGATGGACTGCCTTGGTAATGGGGATGCCCCGCTTCCCTCATGGAGCTTGACCGTCCAGGGTGGAGCTCAAACTGCTGTGCTGGCTGCAAAACTCTCAAGCCAGTGTGTTTCAGATTGCTGGGTCTTTGTGGGGGTGGGATCTGCCAAGCCAGATCACCTGGCTCCCTGCCTTTAACCCCCTCTTTTGCAGGGGAATGTGTGGCTCTGTCTCGCAGGTGTTCCAGGTGCCAATTAAAATGGCCACAGATTTTTGCGAGTTTTTGTGCTGGAAACCCGCAGTGCTTGTTGGCCTGCAGGAATCTCCTGCTCTGTGGTCCATAAAGACTGCGGGAGAAGTGCAGTATCTGAACTGGAGTGTCAGGGTGGCCAGAAAAGGCCTTGATGGCCTCTGTTGGGTGTGGGGGGGTCCTTCGGTCTACTGCACTTCCCGGGTGAGGCAGCGCACCACCCTGCTTTGGCTCACCCTCCTTTGGTTACACCCACTGTCCAACGAATCCCATTGAGATGCACCTGGTACCTGGGTTGGAAATGCGGTAATCACTCATCCTCTGGGTCGCTCTTGCTGGGAACTGCGCTCCAGAGCTCTTCCTATTTGGCCGTCTAGGCAGAGCTCTTCTCTGTCTCTCTTTTTCTCTCCCTCATTTGCTTTTTAAATTTCAATTCCAGAAAAAAGGGTTTTTGATTAAGCAAGTGCCCCTACCTCAGCCATTCCTCTGTGCCCTGAGGTGTTGCCAGTAAGTCTCGTGTATTATAGATTAAGAGAAAGGACAGGTCCTTTGAAAAGGGAGAGGGGAAGACTGTGGGTAATCTGGTAGCTGCACACTACTTATACTGTGTTTGGTTGAAAGGTTTATTAAGAAGTCATTTTATACTTATTCCCAAGCAGTAACTTGAAAACTTTGAAAAAGGAACCTTTAGAAGGCCATAGTAATGACAATAGGAATAATGCTGTATCTATCTATCTTTCATCTGTCCATCCATCTAATTATGTTATTATGTTTATTCACTGCAGTGCACTTATATGTGTATCATCTAATTTAATTCTAGCTAAAACTGGTAAAAACTTAAAAGCAATTATAATCATTATGCTGGTGAAAAGATTGGGCTCTTAATGATATTCACACATATGTGTCTACAAAAGACCATTTCGAAGGAGGCATTGTTAAGAATAAAGGTTTCAAATATCTTACTCAAGTAATTAGCCCAGCAATAGTGGAACTACACCATATTAGGAATCCAGACACCTTGATAATGACACCAATCATTAGAGTATTTATACAATTGTAACAGCTGTCTTTATAAAATAATGTCTATTTATGACTTTAAATCATTTCTATTGGAATTCTCACTGACTCTTATATACCGTAACTTTTTTATTTTGAAACATTAATCTAGTTTATATTAAAAAAATAATATCAGTTATCATCAGTGGATGCTTTTATACTATGATGTCTTTACTGGAATTTTCTCATTGGTTTTATGTTTAAACAATTGTGTTCCTGTATCAACTTTGGAAAAACACATCTCTGTTAACTAATACTTTAAAGGTATTTGAATTTGAGTTTTTACTTATGAAACCAGAAAAGCCAGGAAAACTCAACCCAAATTCATGGAATATTTATATTCTCCATCTGAATGCCACTCATTGTGTAAACACAGAAATTGTCAGTTGAAGCAGCAAAACACAGGACCTCTATAAAGTGCTATTCCCTACTGAGCAGATTCTTAGAAACACTGAAAGTCCTGCAAGAAAAATGAAGGGAGTGTACTTTGAAAGAAGCATGATATTCCATGCTGAGACAAATCACACTCACAGGGTATATGAATATTTAAAGTAGAATTACAAACCAGAAATAAGAAACTCTTGCTAGAGATTCTACATCCATAAAAATAAGAAGAAAAATGTTAGTGTTTGGAAAAATGTAAAACATAAAGTTAAGTAAATAGAACCACAACCACCAAAAAAACCAATACCATACTACAGGTTATATATTATTATTTAAAAAAAACTAACTGATATTCTGTATTATATCATTATATTAGTTTTGACTGTATTGATAAGTACACCCCTATAAAATGTGAATGCCGAAAGTGTAGCAGTTGCATACCTAATTAGATGGACCAGATGTGAATATGGTAGAAGCCATTTCAGGAGAAACTAGTTTGGGCATGCTGACTGTTTAAATCTTCCTAGCTCCTCTCTCTAAAGCGAATGTCAAACAAAAATATCCTTCATATAAAAACTTATACCTCATACCCTTTTAGAACATTTTTTGTTTATGGTTTCTTCATCGATTTGTATGTTTTAAGTGACTGAAATTTTGTAAAATATTGTCTTTCCAGAGTTGTATGTAACTTGCAGTAACATTACACCCATACACTCCTGCATATGAAAGATGAAAAATAAGTGAATCAACAAAGCTTAAAAACTAATTATGACAAAACAGATTCCAAGCAAAATTATCAAGTTAGAAGATACATAGATATAATGATGCATTTTTTGTATAAAGCTTCTTAAAATAAAGGGAATGATATATTTTTTCTATATTATCCACAAGTATATCAAACTTCAGTGTAACAGATGGACTAAGTGGAACAAAGAGAATCCAAACATGTGTCTAATATGTTATATGTCACAAAGTTGTGAGAAATTAATTCTAGTATTGTGATTTATCTGAGAAATTATGCAAATCTTGCTCAGTAGAATCAATTATTAGAAATGTCTAACTTATAACCAAGGCAAAAAAATGTGGAAAAATAGTAATATAATTATAGTTTACACTTATGACATAATATAGGCAATTAGAACACTTTATTTTCCTGTTTAATTATATGCTATTATTTTAGAATTGTAGGAATAAAGCAATAAAAAATAAGATGTACTGGAAAATATTTCAACTACTAACAGAATATAAGAACTGTTTGCATACAATTTGAATGACTTAAAGGTATTATTAGAGTGTTTTAAATATAATATTATTAGAGTGTTTTAAATATAATAGTGTTGCTGGGCGCGGTGGCTCAAGCCTGTAATCCCAGCACTTTGGGAGGCCGAGGCGGGTGGATCACGAGGTCAAGAGATCGAGACCATCCTGGTCAACACGGTGAAACCCCGTCTCTACTAAAAATACAAAAAATTAGCTGGGCATGGTGGCGCGTGCCTGTAATCCCAGCTACTCAGGAGGCTGAGGCAGGAGAATTGCCTGAACCCAGGAGGCGGAGGCTGCGGTGAGCCGAGATCGCGCCATTGCACTCCAGCCTGGGTAACATGAGCGAAACTCCGTCTCAAAAAAAAAAAAAAAAAAAAAATATAATAGAGTTTTATATAATACAGGTAAATCAAAATAAATATTAATATGAGGTTATATTGTAAAAAAAATTGCTTTATTGTTTCTGTTCACTTATCCAATCACTATAGACTCTTTAACACATATTTTTTTTTAGTGACTATGGGAAATAATGTACCATCTTGTCCTTGATGTACATTTGGTAAAGATAGAAAGATAATTTAAAATTTTAATTTTTGTGTTTTTCAGACAGGGTCTCACTCTCTCACACAGGTAAGAGTACAGTGGCATGACTCCTCTTACCTGTGTTAGTGCACTGATCATGGCTCACTGTAGCCTCAACCTCCTGGACTCAGCCGTTCAGCCTGCTCAGCCTCCTAGGTTAGTAGCTAGGACTATGGGTACACAGCACCATGCCTGGCTTTTTTTTTTTTTTTTTCCGTGGAGATGAGGGGTCTCACTGTGTTGCACAGGCTGCTCTCAAATTCCTGTCCTCAGGCATTCCTACTGCCTTAGCCTCTCAAAGTGCTGGGATTATAGGCATAAGCCACCATGTCCAGCCAATTTATACAATGTAATGATGTTCTATAGATTGCTATGAATAAATGTTGTTTTGAAATCATACAGTATTTAGGAAAGCACAAATAGAGTATACGTTGTATGAGTAATAATGGGAAACATTTACAAAAATAGTGCAGTTGGTGAAATAAAGCATGGAAAAGGCATTGGGCATAAGCATAATGGTCTGGAAGATAGGTGACATGGATAACACCAAAGATTAGGTTAGACCAAAGTGTCATACACCTAAGGGGAAGAACAAAATGGCAATATGGAAGACATAATGGTTATTCACGAAGGCTCTGAAAACATATCTCCTGATTTCAGAACTGGATCTCCGTCTTACTGACATTGGCTAGTCTGCTTAAGCTTTCTATGGTTTGGTTTTCTCCTGTATAAAACAGGGGTAATATTTTCTGTCCCATGGGATTGTTGTAAAGATTAAAATTTTTATATATATATATATATATATATACACACACACACACACATATATGTTTTATATATGTGTGTGTGTATATATACATACAGACAAATATACACACACACACACACATATATACACAAATGTATATGTGAAATGCTCATACCACTAAGTGACATTTAGAAGGATAAGTATTACCTACTGTAATTATCTGGTAGTCTATAATACATTATTATCATTATTTTACTTATTTACTTATTTTGAGATGGAGTTTCACTCTGTCGCCCAGGCTGGAGTGCAGTGGTGCCATCGCAGCTCACTGTAACCTCAGCCTCCTGGGTTCAAGCAATTCTCCTGATTAGCCTCCCGAGTAGCTGAGATGATAGGCACCTGCCACCACTCCTGGCTAAGCTTTTGGATTTTTAGAAGAGATGGGGTTTTGCCATGTTGGCCAGGCTCATCTTGAACCGCTGACCTCAGGTGATCCACCAGCCTTGGCCTCCCAAAGTGCTGAGATTACAGGCATGAGCTATCATGCCCATCCTGTATTCTATAATAAATTATTAAATATAATGTAATTTGAGAGAGGCAGAACTTACTTTAATGGCAAAGTGAAGATAGCTATAAATTCTGTCCCCCATATTACTAATAAAAATTCTTAAAGAATTATCAAAGCCAGTTTTTTTTAGAACTCCAAAAATTAACCAAAGTTTAAAACAATTTTAAAAGAATTTATTTTAGAAAACAGCTGAACCACAGTATAAACAGGGGGATTTGTGGCACTTTAACTTGGCCTACTACCACTTTACTATTCCCAGCTCTCTGACAGACTTGAAAATTAGTAGTTTTATGACAAAAATAGCTATAGAAATCATTAGCTTCAGAGCCATAGGCAGGGTTAGATCGGCTCAGAGTTCTCAAAAATTCCTAGCCAATGTTTGACCTACCACACAGTTCCTGAAAAATCTCACTGAGAGAACACTGTGATTCTTTGACCTAACACAGAGCTTGCTCCATGAGAAGAGCCCTACCCTCAGGGTGATAGTTGAAAACACTCAGCTGTAATTTTTTTTTAATTTCCACTTTTTAATACAGTGGTGTAAGATGGTCAACTAGATATGGACAGGAAAAGTTTTCACCACTAAGAGACAAGGCCACCAAGAATACTGGCATAATCCAGACAGATGTTTGGAACCAAGGCGTTGAGAGTCATCGAAGGGTTGAAGATCCCAGATTCAGAGAAGAAGAAGCTGGGAACCCTGCATGTGGTTGCCAAGCATGAAACCTTGTTTGGAAACTTGAGCAGCTTCTGGGGAAGTCGTGAGTGAGGGAGGTGTGAAGTGGCTCACTCTTGCTTTGGACATTCAGAATCTTAGCTGCAGGAGACCCCATGACCCCCATGAACATTTGAGTGGGCAGGAAGAACTGCCCAGAGAATTGACAGAGACAGAACTCCAGCTTGAAAAGAGCCAACGGGATCTGTTGAGGGAATGGCTGCAGTGGAGCATGGCCATGGGCATCCTGGAGGATTCCCACACTCCTCTAGGTGTCTTTAGCATTTGTTGGATGCCAGACCTGGTGATAGCAGGGCTATCATGCCTGTGGGGTGGGGCCAATCTGATCTGACTCCTCCCCATGTCTGCTGGCCTCTCCAAGGGCTCCTGCCTGGCTGCTTGTAGCAGTTTCAGCTGCCCAGAGGAAGCCCTTGCCAGAGGCCACCAGCATACCTCTTTTAACAGCAGATGCCACCTAACAGTTGAAGAGCTTCTTCACAGGGGCCACCAGTGGGACATGTGTGCCTACACCCTCTCCATGCTACTCTACTAGTGTGGGCACATGAGCTGCCACCACCACTGCCCCCTAACGATGTACACACATGTGAGGAAATCCCCTCTATCGTGCTGCTGCTCCGCCAGGCACGTTGACAGGCACCTCTGATCAGAATTTGTCACCAGTGGATTGGGAACACCTCAACCCGTAAGCAGATGTTTAACATCAAGGGACAAGAGAAAAAGCCAAAGGCATGGTTCCAGCTCCCTGGGCTAGAGCACACAGTCCAGAAGTAGTCAGCAGAGCCCAGGCTCCATCCAGAAATAAGGCAATCAAAAAGCATGGTTCTGCGATAAACACAGACATGTAGACAAATGGAACAGGTTAGAGGACCGGAAATAATGTGTTACACCCACAGCCATCTGGTTTTTGGCAAAAACAATAAAAAGCAATGGAGAAAGAACTCCTTATATTAAAAAATCATGCTGGAATAACTGGCCAACCATATTGAGAAGATTGCAACTGGACCTCTTACATTCACCATGTAAAAAGTTAACTCCAAATATATTTAAGATTTGAATATAAGACATAAAACTATAAAAACCTTAGGGAAAAAAAAACAAGGAAATAATATTCTTGCGATAAATGGTGGCAAACATTTTGTGACAAACACTCCATAAACAATTGCAATGAAAAGAAAAATCATCATATGGGACTAATTAGACTAAAAAACCTTCACATAGCAAAAGAAACTATCAACAGAGTAAACAAACAACATACATAAGGAGAGAAATTGTTTGCAAACTATGATCTGATGAAGGTCTAATATCCAGAATCTGTAAGGAACAAATCAATGTGCAAAAAACCAACAACCCTATTAAAAAGAGGGCAAAGGACAAGAATAGACTCTTCTCAAAAGAAGACAAACACATGACCACCAAGCATAAAACATGCTCAACTTTACTAATTAGTAGAAAAATGCAAATAAAAGCCACAATGAGATACCATCTCATACCAGTCAGTATAGCTGTTATTAAAAATTTTTTAAATAGCAGGTGCATGGGCTTATGCCTATATTCCTATATTTCCAGCACTTTGGGAGTCTGAGTCAGGAGAATCACTTGAATCCAGGAGTCTGAGATTGCAATAAGCTGTGATCGTGCCAGTAGATCAGTATGGGAGATAAAGTGAGACTCATCTCTTAAAAAAAAAAAAAATACAGATGTTGGAGAGGTTGTAGGAGAAAAGAGAAAACAGGAATGCTTACTGTTACTGGGAATGCAAAATAGTCCAGACATTATGGAAAGAAATTTGGAAATGTATCAAAAACCTTAAAACATAACTATGATTTGACATAGCCATCCCATTACTGGGTCCCAGTGGGTCCCATCCCACCCAAAGGAATGTAAATCTCTCTCCCGTAAGACACATGCATGCATATTTCCAACTCAGCACTATTTACAATAATGAAGACATGAAATGAGCCTAGATGTGGACTGGGTAAAGAAAATGTGGTACATATACACCATGGAATAGTATGCATTTATAAAAAGGAACAAGATCATGTCCTTTGCAGCACCATGGGGGCACATGGGATAATAGGCCATTATCCCCAACAATTCACACAGGAACAGAAAACCAAATACCACACGTTCTCAGTTATAAATGGGAACCAAACATTAAATATAACTGTATACAATGAGGGGAAAAATAGTCATAAGCCCTACTTGAGGGTGGGAGGAGGGTGAGGATTGAAAAACTCCGTATAGGGTACTATGCTCACTACCTGGGTGACAAAATTATATGTACACCAAACCCCATTGAAACACAATTTACCCAAAATCTGCATATGTACCCACTAACCCTACAATAAAAGTTGGAAGAAAAAAAAAAAAAGACTGCGATACCACCTGGTAATTTAAAACTCCAGCCAGAGCTGGGTGCGGTGGCTCACATCTGCCATCCCAGCACTTTGGGAGGCCGAGGTGGGTGAATCACCTGAGGTCAGGAGTTCAAGACCAGCCTGGCCAACATGGTGAAACCTCATTTTTACTAAGAATACAAAAATTAGCCGGGCATGGTGGCACAAGCCTGTAATTCCAGCTGCTCAGGAGGCTAAGGCAGGAGAATCGCTTGAACCCAGGACGTAGAAGTTGCAGCAAGCTGAGATCATGCCCTTGCACTCCAGCCTGGGTGACAAGAGTGGAACTCCAACTCAAAAAATTAAAAAATAAAATAAAAATAAGACTCCAGCCAAAAATTTGAAAGAATCATCTAGGAATAATACTTTTATAGAGGGCTGTGATATATCCTTGAGGACCTAGAAGGCAGAACACACGTTCGCTATGTAACAAACCTGCACATTCTGCACGTGTACCCCAGAACTTAATAATAAAGACTTCCAAAAGAAAAAAAAAAAAGAAATATGAGTGATACATGCATTTAGGAAATATTCATAAAAACAATATAATTACTTACCTTCTTCTTCCGGTTCAGGGTTGTGGTGGGGGGAGCCCATCAAGGAAACTCAGGGTGCAGTGTGGGAACCCACCTGGAGAGGTTGCAGCTCCATTGCAGGGCACGCTCACAGAGATACCCACACTCCGGCCAGTCCCTCACTCACTCCTTCAGCCAGCTAGCTGTATCTGCACATCTTTGGGCTGTGGGAGAAAACCAGAGCACTCAGAGAACATTTACACATACATGGGGAAAACATACAAACTCTCCACAGATGGGGCCTTGCTGCAAAGTGATTTTATCTAATCAACTTTATGAGGAGTCAATATTTGAGTATAATATCTGAGGACCTGCTATACTTGCATAGCAGTCTTCCTGTTTTTGTAATGCAGTTTGGGTTCGGAATTTGAAGTTAAGAATCCAATTGCAAACGATTTTTCCAGGCTTTATCCCCTTCAAATGCTTTCCCGAAGCTTATGCTCCAGACAGTCTAGAAAACTTGTTATTACAAAAAGTAAGACCTTTCCCCTTTACTTGCCCTTGCTCAGAGTGTTACATTCTCTTGAAGCTACTTTTTTTTTCATATTCCAGCTTGAAGAAAATTCACCTCCTTAAATTGTAGCTGAAATGCCAGCTCTTTCTTCTATCCCTCTCTAGATGTATTTCTATTCTCTTTTGTGCTACCAGATGCTTGTAAGCACTTAACATATTTGCATTTTATTAGTCTAAGTTTACTAAATGCATCTCGATGTCTCTTTGCATTCTGACTCCAACATTTACTAGTTGTTAACACTTTGTGAAAATTATTTTTCTTTTTTATGATTTATTTTCCTCAGCCATAAAATGATGCAAATAATAGTTGCTACTTCACAGAAGCAGTGGAAGGAATAAATAAAATAATTCATGTAAAGCATTGATTGTATTTAGTACCAGACATTAGCAAGCTTTCAACAGACATCAGCTATTATTCTACTTTTTCCTATATTCATTTGTATCATTAGGTAGATTATTTAGCTTATAAGCTTCATAACTTCAGGGCTCACAGGAGTGACTTGCAAACTTTGTAAATAATATTTATTTAACCCATTTCCCATTTAGAAAAAAAATTTGCAGCTTGCTGCCAATGCTCATTTAATTTTACATAAACTCCATTTTGAGACTTAAGCAAATCTGACTGATTTTTCACTGTGAAAATAAAATATGAAACTGTTATTGGAGCTATTTCTAAGCAGAACGTGTCTCTAATTCTAATGTAAAGTTATATACATTCCTGTTACAGAATACTCTTATCCTTAATCCTAATGTAACATCACATACATCTCTCTTACAGAAAGTAACATCATGTTCTGTCACAGAGTGTAACATCACATACATTTTTCTACAGAGATTACTTTAGGGTTAGAGACAAGCATATTCTCCAGGCAAATGGGAAATGGGTTAATAAATTTACATTCAATTTGACTACATAGCCATATCCCTTTAGTATATCAATCTTTATAAAGTAATCATATTTTTTAAAAAGCACAACCTTTCTCTATTCTTAATCTATTTTTATGTGACTTATTAAATTTATATAACTTCCCTATGTCTGAGTTTCTCACTGTTAATACGCACACTGATAAATTACAATCTATGATCAATTTCATTTCTCAGAGAAAATTCTTTTTTTTTTTTTTTTTTTTTTTTTTTTTGGACGGGGGTTCGCTCTTGTTACCCAGGCTGGGGTGCAATGGCGCGATCTCGGCTCACCGCAACCTCCGCCTCCTGGGTTCAGGCAATTCTCCTGCCTCAGCCTCCTGAGTAGCTGGGACTATAGGCACGCGCCACCATGCCCAGCTAATTTTTTGTATTTTTAGTAGAGACGGGGTTTCACCATGTTGACCAGGATGGTCTCGATCTCTTGACCTCGTGATCCACCCGCCTCGGCCTCCCAAAGTGCTGGGATTACAGGCTTGAGCCACCGCGCCCGGCCCTCAGAGAAAATTCTTAATTATGTAAGGTAAAATTAAAAGTTCAGCAGATAGATGTTTTCTCAACCCACCCATACGTTCCAATTCATTGTCCTGGTTATATGCATGAATAAGTGCATTTAGAGAACAAATTATAAAATTGGATTTCATCTTAAGACAAACATTTACAAGCAAGTGTTTTCCTGCTGGAGGAAAATAATATGTTGATTTGTACAATTTTTACTCTCAGATCATTGTATAATTGTACTTGTTTTTATATCCAAAATTATAGGAAATTAATTGCATATTTTTGAGTTGCGGCCGTCATATATACTGTCAGCCTTTCTCCAGTCCTCAAGCTCTCCCCTGACTTGTCTGCTGTTTTTTGTTCATTTTTTGTTTGTTTTTTCACAAATTAAACATTTTGCATATTTTGGATAACTTTTTCTGGCAAAATGTATTATTTTGTTTTAGTCTTTGTCATGTATTCTTTTCTGTTACTCCTCATGATGGGTTAAAAGAAAGGACAGCTCAGTGTCGTATGACTTCCGTGACAAAAAGTAAAGATAATTTGCTTGTTTTCTCAGAGAAGCAGGCAGGCAGCCAAACTTCACAACCAAAATTAGTTCTCAATTTAGTGTTCGATGTCATTTCACAAGGACTAGAATGAAAAATGAGACATAGGACATGTTAACTCTGAGGAAAATTATCACTTCACCTTGTATAGGGCGTCTTTATGGGATGAAATCAGAGGAGATAAATCATCACACTCTGTGACAGATCTGCCTGTCATTTGGGGAAAGATGTCCCCCAGTGACAGGGCAGGCACTGGGCAAGTTTCCCTCAGGCTATAACCAGATATATTTTATATATCAAAATAATTATAGAAATTTTAAGATGAAGATGATGTATGCAGGACACACATCCCAAGTCGATTTTTCCAAGTAACATTTTAAGCATGTGTGTGTGTGCATATAAAAACAAATAGAGATGCATACACATTTGTGAACTGCATATATCCTTGAAATGGCATCTGAGTAAAGAAAATGTTTACTGAGTGCCTACAATGAGCAGTCATTGTGTGGCTTGTGGTTATCAATATACATAAATGCATATGCCCAAATTTGAGGCATCGAGAATTTTGTTCTTCAAATTTTTCATCAGAAAACATGAAATAGCTTATATTCAAGTCCCTACAAAGTCAGTCATATTATAGCAAAATCTAGCACATATTCTTTTTTGAAATCTTCAGTACTTATTGGAAAAAGCACATTAACTAGACGTGATAGCACTCCAAATCACATTTTGAATTGACACAAAAGTAAACTTATAAAATTTATCCAATTAGAGCCAAATATATTTTATGCAAATTTTGTGCTTATTCCATAGTCATATCATCACAATTGAGAATTTTGTTTAACATTAAATTTAAAGTATTTTTAAAAGTAAGAGAGAAAGTGTTAAATAATGGGAATTGTAAATATAAGCTTTCAGAAATAATGGAAAAATAATCGGCTAAATGTTCCATGAATAGTCTATGAATGGGTCTCTGAATTGAGCATCTGAAATAAAATGTTCAATGGCAGAATCATAAATGTTTTAAAAGGGCCAGAGCAGACATTTTCAAGGGAATTCATAATCTTACAACTATAGGATAATGCAAAAGTACCTCTAGTGCTGATAGTATTAAAGTAAAAATGTACTAGATCATTCGAAAAGTAGTTCTGCATTCACAAATCTAAAGACAAAAATCTGCTAGATTGACTGTCTAAATGCAGCTCCAGGTTTAACAAACTAAAGCTATATAAACTGCTACAAACCAAAAATACGCTGTTATAAATTTAAAGGTATGCTCTGAAGAATGTAAATCTAATGTTTCAATTTCTTCTAAATCTCCATTCTACTTTTACCAAAGGAAAAAAAAGTTTAAATCATCTTTTAGAAAATCAATCACTGTATATTTCTGGTTGCCTGATATTTATAAAAATAAAATTTTAGAAATCATTTAATGTTTATAATGGGAAACAATGTAATTCATTAAAATTATGCCAACTTTAACATTGGATAATATATGTATATATAATTAAGAAATTACAATTCAAAATAATAATTTAGGCCTACCCTTCTAAGAAAATCAAATATATGTTAAGCCTTTGATTTTTATTAATTCCTTTCTTCTGCACAGTAAAATAGATGAGCAAATATTCACTGACTTACTCATTTATTCATCATGCATTTATTGAGCACATCTCCTGCCTGGGTCCTGGGCTAGGCACTAGAGGTACAGTGTTAAACAAAGCAGATGGCATCTCAGAGCTTTAACCCTGGTGATCACAGATTTAGTTTATATCACTGATTGTTCAGGACTGTTTTAACGATAGCATGTTAGTGCTGCATGAGCCAGACAGGGAGAAAGTTTGAACTGGGAACAGATAGATATGCAGGAATAATGCAAATGATAAGAGGTGCTCAAACGCTAAAACTAAACAGGCCATCAACAAAAGAAAGATTGCCACCAGTTTTAAAAAAATAAACAATCTGAAATTAAAGGTTGTGGTTCAGGGTGTGCATTAATGTCCACACAATTGATGGAGGAGGATAGTTCAGGAACTGACTCAGAGATAACCTAGAAGAAAGAAACTTTACTGGCTCTGCAGTCTGAGTAGTAATGAATGAAGAGAATTAGATAGAGTGTTTATTCATTCACCTATTCATTCATTCATTCATTATATTATTCGTTACATATTATTCACTTATTCGTTCACTCACTTATTCATTCATCCATTTATTA
The DNA here is from genome assembly GCF_009761245.1 of Sapajus apella. Lineage (NCBI taxonomy): Eukaryota > Metazoa > Chordata > Mammalia > Primates > Cebidae > Sapajus > Sapajus apella. The sequence goes on along the minus strand of NW_022436965.1, from coordinate 1,823,105 downwards.
ATTAATTTATTGAGCACCCCCTCTCCGGAATTCTTCTATTTCATGGATATAGAGTGGTAAAGCAAACTAAAAATAGTCCATGCCCTTATGAAGTTTATATTCTACTAAAGATAATAAATGTCATAAAAATAGAATGTGTGTAGATGTAGGTTATGTGTAGTGTCTATACTATACCTACATGTGAATGGTATATTATATTTGTCTACATCTATATTTATCTACCTTCATATCTCTGTATAGCTATCATCTCTTCGTAGGTACAGCTAAATAATAGAAAAGAAAAGTGGAAATTGAATGGTAGATGAGATGAAGAGCTAGGAGGTCTAATAAGCTATTTCTGATTCACTTTGTACAAAAAGCTTCTTTCCTAGAAATCTTGAAAATGATGCTTCTCGCGTTCTCAGTTCCTCAATACTCTCTCCATTCCCCATGCCTTTAATTATACTGTCTAGCCACTTGGATGTTATTCTCAAACTCCTGTAATTTGAGATTTTAAAAGACCTGTTTTTGTTCGAAAGCCTTTATTAATATAACACATTCTATAACTTTTTTTTCCCAAGGTAGGCTTACCAGCTCCTTTCTTTATTGTACCCAAGAGCAGAAAATGTGTTCACACATGATCGCATATTTTCCTACCATGAGAATTCCCCTGCTCACTCTTTCACATTGAAGCAAAACAGTTTTAAAATTTTACTACATAATTATTGCCTGCCTTATATCGTCAAATCCTCTTTGAAATGTTTTTTTCTTTCATTATGTGAATTCTCTTCTAGCAAAATTAGTTTTTGGAGAAGCTGGCTTCGTGTTTGAAGGATAGCAGTTTTACTCCAGATATCATCCTCCAGGTCTACATCCTGGTCCAAAAATCTGGAGCAAGGGGGAAGTATTCCTAATACAGAAGAGTTTTCTAAAACAGAAGAGGGAAACTTAACTTCTTTATTTTATAAAAGTAGTTTTGTTACCATATATTTATAGAAAATCTCAATTAGTACTATGGATGTTGAAAAGATGTTTTTTAAAACATGGACCCAGCTGTAAATATCCTTCGTAGCAGTAAGGCAATGAATATATAGCACGATGAAGCCATTTATGATCATTGTTAGCAAAGGCAATAATTAGTAGAAGTTAGCAGTATAGCTTCTAGTCTTAATTTGCTTATATGCAGCAGAAAAATGGTTGCTGTTAGTTTTATTATCAACTTTAGTATATGGGACAAGTGTTAACAGGGCTTTAAGAATGCTTTTTATATATAATATTTCATGAAAAATTGTACTGCTTTGCATCACTCTGCAAGTAATATTCCACTGGCAATTTATCTTTGCCTTCTGAAGCATACCATTTGATTCTGAAGTTCATCTAAAAGACTGATCTAAAATGCAGATTTGATCATTGCTTAATTAAAAAAAAAATCTTTTTTGGTTTCTCCAAATCTCAGAAAAAATATCAGAACTTTTTTTCAATTCCTACCAACATAACACCTATTGGACTTACCTTGCCACCTGAATTTCTTTTCAATGAAACGGAAAGAGTTCTTTCTGCAGTCTTACTACAGTTATGCAACTGGATCTAATTAAGGTATTCATGTCTTTACATATGATACTCCATAGGCTTAAAGTGTGTCCTCCATTGCTTATTAATCTATCTCCTACTACCCATATTTTAATATTAGCTGACATTTTTCTTATCTTCAGGATAAAATTCCTCCCCCATTAGCTATCTGCCAGTCCCAGACTGGGGGAATATCAAACTCCCCTAGTATCTTGTGTATAAGTTTAGTTTTACTTTTGTCACAAGTATGATTTCTATATTGATCTTAATGTATTTACACGTTCATCACCAGCATTGTTGTGTGATGTGCTATAGCCTTAGTTTGTGATTTTGGGGTTGAGAGTTGTTTAGAATTTATGCCTCTCTGCCATCCCCAAAATTTGTGATTAACCAGGTCTTAAAATAGTCCCAAGTCATGATTTTAAAAGAAAAGCAAAAGAAGAAAAACAAAGAAGTATTGAAATTAGTAGACTAAAATTTTACGTATCAAATGTTTAAAGTCACTGTCCTGAAAGGAATTCTGTAATCCTAATGCATTACTTTGTTCCTAGAACATTATAAGAAGAGCAAAAAATCTGAAAAAGAAATTATGTAAGACTTCCTTCAGAATAAGCATGAACTTGAAAAATCTTGATTATGTTTTAGTTAAATCAGGGATATTCAAATATTGGATTATCTTGTTTCCCACCTTTATTCATAACTCTGTGACCAGCAGTGCCTACATTCCATGGTGTTTTCCAATACATGCCAATAAGGCAGGATAATTAGAAACAACAAAAGTTTTGATAAGGCCATCCAGGACATGATTGTCATAGGGATAAAGGGACATAAATAACCCCTGCTTCCAAGACCACACAATTCTAGGTGGACAGTGTTCACAGGTCTCTCGTACCATCATCGCAGGCCATTAGCAATTCACATCTCTCACTTCTCATCACAATTCACCTCTCTTATGCTCATTCCTCCACAGTTCTGGTCTCTGCTTTGATAACCAGCTTGTGTAATAAATGTAGAAGTAAAGTATACGAAAGCCGCATGTAGGATACTTTCCTTGTCCTAATTTTATTATCTCCCATTTATATTTTAACAAGAAATTTCTGAAATTATAATGGCTCGGTGGAAATCAGAGACATAAATGATAACAATTTCAGGAGTGAGTTAGGATATTGAGTTTTTTGAGAGGAAAAAACTCCATGTTGACTTAGATGACTACCTAAGACGATGTATGTGGCCATAACAAAAATGTTATTCAAATGTTCTTAATTATTTAAGTTTTGAAAAAGAATGAGATCAAGTTTAAATCACAAACTTTATAGGATTACTCTGTGTTTCACATAATTGAATGTCAGCCTTTCAACATGGCACCATTGCTTGGTGTTTGGTTTGGCAGGAAAGTAACAGAGCACAGCAGGTAGCACAATAAAGTGCTGGATACCTTTTAGCCAGCTTATAGAAGTTAAATGTAATTTAATTCCAAGCTAGGGAACATTAAAATGTCTCAGTTAACTTAGCATTGAGTAATTAAGAATATGAATCTTTTTAATATAAAAAGCACCAGGATCCATTTTATAAAAGTTGTTTAAATATAATAACAATCAACATAAAAATAGATTGTTGCATAGAAGGCATGCAGAGCATACTAAACACTATAAAATATAATTATAAAATAATGATAACAATACTGTCAAGCTAAAATGTTTTAAAATTAGGAACATAAATTTATTCCATAATGTACAAAATTAAAGTATTTCACCATGTTGTCATTGGTTTATCTTTTACTTTAATTCAAAAGTCCAGCATTATACATAATTACAGCTATTCAATAAATATTAATACTAAAACACATTGACTTATTTCTCTTTTGATAAGGTTATGATATCAACCAAATATAGTACTTCTCATAGATGAAAATTGAGAAAGAAAAAATGCATTAAAGCATAAAATAAATCCCATAATCCTTGAATCAAAATGCATTATGTGTGAGAGCTTGAGCAATAAATTTGTTTGTTGAAAACATACGATATATACAGAAAACTAACTCTACTGCTTAGTATTTTAACTATTAACATTTCATTATTCACTTAAAAAATTTTTTTTTTTTTTTACAGTTTGCTTGTTGTTAATGTTCTAGAAAGTACTGTAGACAGGTTATTACAGCTTTGTTCGGCAACCGGTAATCACATATTTGATCACTAAGGTCATTTTGCTTCACCCAGTTCTTATTAACTCTTAAAAAATGTTTCTTCACACATCTTTCAGCTCATATTCTTCAAATGAAGTAGTGAAGTTTAAAGCTATGACCTAATGAGTCTCTGATGTCAATTAGGAAACTAAATTTCCTAGCTGTATACTCTATTAAATAAAAACATTTTCCACCAGCCTTATCACTTACAGCACCCTTTCATTCAGAAACTAAAACTTCATTATAAAGAATTCTTGCCAAATATACAACTCAGCCTTAATTTTATTTAAATTGCTATATTGGATAGAAGTAATCTGTAGGTAATTTCCCATTTACATCTAGGTAGAGAATACTTCGAGTACTTAAGGAATATTTGATTCAACTGGTAGTTTCCTATGACGTATTTCTTGTTTATGTCTTACATGAAAATTTTCAACTTCCTTTCTTTTCTTTATTATTAACAGGTTTTTTAAGTAAAATGTAGACCTAAATAGTTTTTTAACTATTACTTCTTTTTAATTTGATTATTTATAATTAAGTACTTTTAGCTTGGGCATTTTAGGTTTTGAAGTAACAGAAAATAGCTTGTACTAGCTTAAAAATGGGGCATTTTTTGCTCATCACCATTGGTCATTAAAGAAATACAAATCAAAACCACATTGAGATACCATCTCACGCCAGTTAAAATGGCGATCATTAAAAAATCTGGAGATAACAGATCCTGGAGACGATGTGGAGAAAAAGAAACACTTTTACACTGAACCAACCCAAATGCCCATCAGTGATAGACTGGACAAAGAAAATGTGGCACATACACCCCATGGAATACTATGCAGCCATTAAAAACCGATGAGTTTGTGTCTTTTGTAGAGACATGGATGTATCTAGAAACTATCATTGTCAGCAAACTGACTCAAGAACAGAAAACCAAACACCGCATATTTTCACTCATAGGCATGTGATGAACACCTGGGCACAGGGAAGGGAGCAACAATCACTGGGCTAGGTGGGGGGATGGCGGGGAGGGGAGGGGAGGGACAGCATGGGTGCAGGGAGGATGGGGAGGGATAACACTGGGAGAAATGCCTGATGTAGGCGACGGGGGTGGGGGGATGAGAGGGATGGAGACAGCAAACCACCATGGCATGTCTGTACCTATGCAGCAGATGCAGGATGTGCACATGTACCCCAGAGCCCAAGTACCATAAAAAAGGGGGGCATTTTTTAAAGTACAAGGAGATCTTTTACATCAGGACATTTAAGCAGCTGGGCCTTAGGAAGGACTATTTAAGTATATAAATACAAAAATACAACATAAAAAAAAAAAAAAGGTCAAACTCAGTGGTGGGAGGCAGAGATGGGCAGATCACAAGGTCCAGAGTTTGAGACTGACCAACATGGAGAAACCCCGTCTCTACTAAAAATTAAAAAATTACCCAGGTGTGGTGGTGCACGCCTGTAATCCAAGCTACTCAGGAGGCTGAGGCAGGAAAGCTGAGATCATACCACTTCACTCCAGCCTGAGCCACAGAGCAGTCTCAAATAAACAAACAAAAACAGAGAGCTATAGAGCTATCAGAAACTTAGAACATGTAATTTTGTTCTGTTTTGTCATTTAAATTCACAGATAAAATTGTAAAACAATTTTCTGAAATGCATATACACATTGTGGAATGACTACATCTGGCTAATTAGCATACACATTACCTTACATATCATTTTTGTGATGAGAACATTTTAAATCCAGCATCTTTTGAGAATAGAATATTTGCTATTAACTGTAGTGGCCATACTGTACAACAGATCTCTTGAACTTATTCCATCTAAGTAAAATTTTATATCCTTTGGCCAAAATTTTCCCTAGCCCCCACCAACCTCACCAGCACCTGATAACCACCCTTCTACTCTACTTCTATGAAAACAGCTTTTTAAGATTTCACATACGATCAAGATTATGTAGTATTTGTCTTTAGGGTCCTGATTTATTTCACTTAACATAATGTCCTCCAGTTTCATCTAGGTTGTCAAATGTTACAGGATTTTCTTCCTTTTTATGAGCTAATAGTATTTCATTATGCATACATAACACATTTTCTTTCTCCATTAATTGATATGCACTAAGGTTAAACACTTGGGTTAAACAAACACATATTTAAAACTATTATAAATAATGCCATAGTAAACATGAGAGTACAGCTATCTCTTCAACATACTGATTTCACTTTTTATTGGATGTGTGCCCAGTACTGGGATTGTCAGATCATATGCTAATTTTATTTTTAACTTTTTAAGGAACCACATACTGTTTTCGATAGTGGCTTACTAATTTACATTCCCACCAACACTGTGCAAGACTTGTCTTTTCTCTAAATCTTTGCCAACACTTGTTATCTTTGACCTTTTTGATAGTAGCCATTTTAAGAGGTGTGAGGTGATATCTAATTGTGGTTTTAACCTGCATTTCTGATGCTTACTGATGTTGAGCATATTTTTACATACCAATTGGCCATTTGTATTTCTTCTTTTGCGAAATGTCTTTTCAGGTGCTTTTGCCATTTTCTCATTATATCATTTGTTTTCTTCCTATTGAATTGCTTGGGTTAACTCCTCACCAGCTGTATAGTTTGCAAATATTTTCTCACATTCTTCTATTTGTCTCTTCATTCCGTTGAGTATTTAATTTGCTGGCAGAAGCTTTTTAAGTTCGTGTAATTTCATTTGTCTATTTTTGCTTTATTCCCTGTGCTTTCCAGGTAATAATTTTTTAAAAATCAGCACCCAGACTAACGTCATGGAGTTTTTCTCTTGTGCTTTATTAGAGTAGTTTTAGAGTTTCAGGTCACGCATTTAAGTCTTTAATCTATTTCAATCCGATTTTTCTACATGGTTGGGATAAGGGTCATTCTTCTGCATGTGGATATTCAGCTTTCCAAATACCACTTATTGAAGATGGTGTGTTTTTTTCCTATTGTGCGTTATTGTCTCCTTTATCAAAAATCAGTTGGTCGTACTGCAAATGCACAAATTTATTTCTGGGCTCTCTAATCTATTCCATTGCTCTATGTGTCTGTGTTTTATGGAAGTATTATGTTGTTTTGGTTACTGCAGCTTTGTAATGTATTCTGAAATCAGATAATGTGATGCGTCCAACTTTGTTCTATTTTTTCATGATGACTTTGTCAATTTTGTAATTTTTTAAAATTTATCTTTCATAGTTTTCTGTTAATGTATAAAAGACTACTAATTTTTGTTGACTTTGTATGCTTCAACTTTGTTGAAATTTTTCATTAGCTCTTGTGAATTTTTGGGTGAGTATCTAGGGTGTTCTGTATATAAGATTATGTCTTCTGCAAACAGGGACACTTTACAGTAATTTCTTTTTTAAACATTAGGTGTCTTTTATTTATTCCCCATTTTATATTATCATGGTCTTGTTCACGGCATTTAATTTTTCTGAGCATCATTTCCTCAAATGTATAAAAATATCTGCATCATACAATTGTTTTATGGATTACATAGCACTTAAGTTACGTAATAGAGCACATCAGTTTGGTTACTCCTGCTAACGGTTTTGGTCTCTACTCTTACAAAATCTCCTTAGATAATCATTCCCAGATTATCTAACCCCTTATTTTATTTACTTTTATTTCACATTTTATAATATTTAAATTACTTATTTCTGTGTATATTCATTTATTGCCTGCCTCTTCCATCAGGTTGTAGAATTCATGATAGCTGGTTCTCTGTTTAAATTGTTCACTAACGTAGTCCCACTTCCTGAAACAATAACTTTGTCTAATAAGTATAAATTTGTTTAATGAAGGAAATATTTGCTAAACTCATGGGAGCTACTATATTTCAGTGAAATGATAGAGCACATAATTTTACTCTATATCTTTGAATATATCGTGACATGACAAAAAATGTTTGTAAATTAATCTCTCATAATGCCTATTGAATTTCTTACAGCAAATATGCAGAGACAATTTCCTAATAAAAATAAAAAAAGAAATATGATATTGAAAGCAGTAACAGATTGGGAAATTAAGTCAGTATGAATGTATTTCAAAGATGCAAGAAGTAGAATAAAATTCTCTAAAATTGCTCGCTTTGCCTGTCTTTGAGCCTAAAGTAGATAACTTCGGATTGTGGTGTTATGCAAAATTTTTGACTATTTGTTATAATCTTCTGAACTCTCTACATTTACAACATGGGAAATGTGGAATTGCTTTAAATTGGATTGAAGTTCATTTTGTTTTAAATTATAGTATATTTTAAATAAAATTTTTATTTATAGTAAACTATTATCCAAAATCAAAAATTTTAAAATTATCTGATTAATAACATTTTAAGGGATTAGTTGGACTTCTATGACTCCTTGACCACAGGATGAAATAAAACATATATGAATACAAAGAAAGAATCTTTGGCATTAAGAAATGTGTAAGCATTTAAAAATGGGATTTTTTAAAAAAAGCATAGACATGGAAAAAATAAAAATTAAGGTAGAGAAATGTAAGGCAGATACGGGCACTGAGAAGTAAGTATTATCTATAATTGTGTGAAAGACTATTTACCCTGATGTGAAATGGGAAAGATCCACCCTAAAATGTTCTGAACGTTTCTCAATAACTCGATTCCGTATCTTAAATGCCTTCAAAAAGTCGATGAGATTAGGAAAAGCATAACTGAAGACATGGCAAATAATAAAAGAGTGTAATAAATTATTGTAGCAAGGTTTTCTTCAAAATTATAAAGTCAATCATGTGAAAATACTATCCTAAAGTAATTGTTATTTGTTGCTATTATGGCACTCAATATTTTATTGCTTTCTGACTTCTTCATTTTTTCTGAATCTGACCTTCAAACACCATCTTCTTCAAATTCAATATGGCTACCTGAAAATGTTCCCATCTTGCTCTCAGAACTAAGGCTCTAGAATAAAATTCATTGGAATGTTAGCCACAGTATGCAAAAGTTGAAGAAGACATACTGAATGAAGAAAAGGACATAGAATTAGTATCTAGAAATGTATGACTTGAATTGGATTTATCACAATGTATACTATATAAAAAGTATGCATTGTGTAAATACACAGATACAAAGTATAGGCATCATTTCTGAAGTCATGTAATGATATATTGAGGCTATTTCTTTCAAAATGAACTTTATGCTAACTATATGAAGGAAAAAAGAACAATTGCAGAAGAAATACTTTATAATTTGCTTTTCTTTGGTTTTGTTAAAACTTAATTAATTTAGAATTATATATTTTCATATAATTTATAGTATATAAACCATAAAAAGCAACAAATTACTCTTATTTCTTACCTATATTCAGTTTAATTAAAAAATGTGGTATCCTTTCTGTAAAGAAAAATGTAATGTTATTGAACCTTTTTTTTTTTTTCAAAAGAACAAGCTACTCTCCCTAAGTTGAGTGATAATGTATTCTCAAGCTTGAAGATCAAAAGAGGTAATATATACAAACATGCTTTGAAAGGTGCTTTATAAAACAAAAAGTTGTATTATTACAAAAATTTAAGGTAGTGAAGAGAGCTAAACATGAAAAATCTGAACATTGGCAATAAGAACAAAGATAGACTATGTTTGAAAAATAGATAATGTCCCTTTTGGATATCTATGTCAACATTCATTTTATGTAGGCATAAACAGGTGTCAAAATTGTTTCTGTTCTGCCAACATTATTTTTCTGAAAATAATTGTTAGGAAGCACTAAACTGTATTTACATTAACCACCTGTTTATTCAGTTACCTTACAAAGAAAGTATTAGAATAAAAAAAGCCTCAGGCACTTCTATCATAATAATGAATGTCTCATGAGATGTGATGATGTGCAGGTCACAACATTCCGGTAGTAATTTCTAATGCATTACAGTAGAGCATGGACTCTTGAGAATCAGGTGAAATTTTCTTCTCTCAAGATTACATTTTCTCACTGTCCCAATGTGCTTGATATGAACTGACACCACCATAAATATGTTTATCTGAACTGCAGCTCTGCCATAGTTAGACAGAGAAATATACAGCATTGAGTGAAAAATAATTTTAGATACTTTCCAAGTGCTTTTTTGCTGTTGTAACAGTAATTCCTGCAAAGTACATTGTAAACCATGTAAAATTACAATCCTGACTATGATTTAGTGAATTGTGTATTCTTTGTGGAAAGTGGAAAATCTGTGTTCAGATGGTATGTAAGATCACTTAACTTTCTGGAGGATTATAGATCTCCATATTCCCTATGTAATGACTTGAGAAAGAAAACCAAGTGCTCTTGCTCTTCTAATGAATTTTGAATGCATCAGTGATCACTGCATTATGTATCTCCAATTAACTAGAGAAAGAGGCTCACAATATTCTAAATTTATACACTAAGGAAATACATAACACTGTGTTGTTAATTGAGAAAATACTCATTCCAACAAGGTTATCAACCCTAAAGGAGTTAAAATTTATCAAGTGCTTGAACAGTGCCTAGCACTTATTAAGTGCTAAACAATTTGTTGACAATTAATATTCACTGTATGAAATTTGTAAACTGCATTCTCTTCATAAAGCACTGCATATGTATGTCTCATATTTTAAATTATGTCATTCCTTTTTTTCTTTTAAGGAGCCTAAATAACATTGGTGGTGTTAGATATGATTGAACTCTCTTATTGATTGAATTCCAGATTTTTAAAACAGTCAGATGATATTTTGAGGACTTTGCCATGTTGTATGATTACTTTAATTGCTGAAAAATTTTAGTAACATAAATACAAGTTCTAGCAGTAGTGAGGAATTGTATTTCCAACAAGATTTCAATGTAACTTTATGTCACATCCTTGACCAATATGCTTTCTGTATTTCTAAACAATTTAACTTGCTATTATTTAAAGCCTGAGTAAAACGCAAATTCCCTGTTGAAGTGTTCCCAAATTCTGTACTAAATTTCTTCTTAACCCAGTGCCAAATGTGAAGGCAGGGGAGACATTTTGAAAAACTTTTACCTTTCCTCATCAATTATCTCTTCAATTATTTCTATCAATTTCCCATCTACCATTCCTCAAGAAAGTCAAGAACAATTATAACAAAAATGAGCAAATAGATTGCAAATTTATATAAAAATGCAAAGTTTCATCAGTGTCAAAAATCTTGATGAAAAAATAATTTTGGACCTAATTTACTAAATCTTGAGGTGCATTACATACATTCAGTTAAAGATTAACCTTGCCCAAAGAAAGGTTTGTTCTTTGCCTGTGATGTTCTGAGGAGTGATTTGAACTTACTCAAATGCGCTGCCTGTTAAGAATGTCTTTATTCACTGGATGACCCTGTGCTGTGCCACTTCACCTATGCTAACAATGTAGTTTATGTTGGGGGTTTGGGCCATATGCTGTCACCTCAATCTCTGGAGGGCCTGGAGACTAAATTCAGCAATATGTGTGGTCAGTTGTGTCTACATGATCGGCCCTCATAAAAAGTTTGGATACTCGTGCTTGTATGAATTTTCCTGGTGGGTAAGGCTCCATGTGTATTGCCACACATTGTTGCTGGAAGGAATAGGGGATGTTCACACAACTCCTTTAAGAGATGGCAACAGGAAGCTTCATGCTTGGTCTTCCCTGCACCATGCTGGATAAGCCTTTTCCTGTTGCTTCTTTTAATCCATATCCTTTCATTAAAATGAAATGAAACCATGAGGTTAACAACTTAGTTGAGATCTGTGAGCCTTTCCACTGATTTATTGAACCTGGAGAAGGTTTTAGAGATCTTCCTGACTATATTTATGCAACGATAATTTTAAATTTCTTTAGAAACACACAAATAAATCAATGGAAGAGAATGTACTATGTGATACAATGCTGTTGCCACCAGCCATACAGTCATATGTTGCCATTTAAATTACATTTAAATAAATTAAAATGAAATAAAATTAATTATTCAGTTCCTTAGACGCATTATGTAAGTATCCAGTGCTCAATAGCTATAAAGCTGTTGGCTATTACATAGAATTGCACAGGTATAAAATGCACTCATCATCAAAGAAGCTTCTGTTGAACAACACTTGAGTGAAAGTTCAACAAAAGAAATGACAGGTTGATAAGTGTTATGATAGATAAATGTTTCAGATGAATTGTGCATTAATATTTGAGAGGTAAAAATACAGAGCATCTAAAAACTCATATATGAAACAAAGTAAAGGTTTATACATACATTTGGCAAAAATAATACACATAAATATAACTACAATATTGGTATATGTTATAAAACAGAAGTTGGCTCTGAAAGTATATAATACAAAATGCCTGGCAATACTGATGCTCACATTAATGCTAATTATGAAAAAAGAAAAACTTCCCTGAATTTCCCAGTGTTTTTGTAAAAAGCCCCCGCTTCCTAGAACCATCTTTATATCATATGTGTGGAAATTGGTCTAGTTGATTGCTGTGACCCCAAAGGGCAGTAAAATGTCTCATTTCTTGGAGACACCCAATTACAGCACTGAACTAGGTCCCTAGGTTAAGCACCAAAGGTTCCTGGAAAGACTGAAGCTTTATCTTTTTAGGTATTTGCATATCAATAAGTAGTGGGACTCACCACCCAGAGATAACTTAAAAGCTAAGGCATGCAGAGCTAATAGGCTCCTGCAAAGACTTTATTCACATCCTAAAGAGCTAGAAAATAAAAGTGGGACTAGTGCATGGAGAAGACACTTTCAGGTAGTGAGAGGAATAGCTACCTCTTTCTACTGTATGAGCACAGGAAAATCATCCTCTACACCTCTAGCCACTCATGCAGCAAAATTCCGACCATTGGATCTCAAGGTGTCACCCTAAGTGTAATGACTAGAACAATGAGGGTATGGAGATAGAGACATGCAATTTATTGTAAAGTTTTAAAAACTCCATCTGATTCCAGAGATTTCCTTTGTGCTCCTGATAAGTAAAGATACATATTAAAAACCCAGCACTAACATTTTTTGAATGTTTTTTATATATTTTACGTGATAGTAAATGTCAATCCTCCAACCGACAAATGAAAAAATAAAGGCAGAGAGAAGTTAAATATCCTGCCTAACTACGATGACCTATCTCATAAGTGTTCAAGCTATGTTTTAATAAAGGAATTTGATTCCAAAGTCCATGTGATTAAAATCTGTGACATAGAATGAGGAGACCTTCTTAAGAAACTTGCAATTAAGATGCTACTTGAAAACTTTAGGCAGGTGTAAGTGGTGAAGACGATTGTCCAAGCAGAGAGAACATAACTTCCAAAAGACATTTGGCACATTAAAAGAAGAGAGAAAATGCTGAACTAAAGAAAACTCATAATTAGTATAGACCTGACATGGCGGCATTACAGTTTTTATTTTGTAGCCCCCTCCTAA
>NW_022436965.1:1806546-1809881 GCF_009761245.1 Sapajus apella | reverse complement strand
TATATATATATATATATATATATATATATATATATTCCTGAATAATCTTATAGTTTGCTAAATAGTAAGCTCAAATATCAAGGCCCATAAAGATAAAGCTAGAAGCAGATCAATTAAAATTCATGCAACTTTTCAAGTATAGATTCCTGAAAAAGTTACCATCCAAAGAAAACCCAGTACCATAGCTAGCTCTCCCCTGGCATTCATGCACAGAATCATATCCTTAGTAGCCTTAAAATGTAAACTCTGCTTTCTTCATTCACTGTGGATCCTTATGGAGATTCACTTTCAACAGAGACCAGTGTTACCAAAATTCTAAACTTGAAACCTTCGTGGTGTGTACTATTCTCTTTTTTTTTTAATTTGGAGGAAATGTTTTCATCTTTTCCTCATTTATGGCTCTTGGCTTTCTGAACTAATTTAAAAGAGTAGAATCAAAGAAGTTCATGAAGCAATAAATCAACTATGACTTTCATTAAACAAAGGCATTTTTGTACGAGTTTTAGTTATTCTTAAGGTTTTCTGTTGCCTAGGTGTGTCCTTTTGTTATCAAGCAAGCAATAGCCTTGCCTCCCAACATGCTTAGAAGCCAATATTATGGCATAGGCTTTTGAGAAAAGAAAGATTTACTGTGAATTGTCTGGAAAGGAGACAGAAGACAACACACAAATTTGTCTTCTTCAGCTAGAGACTGGTGTAGGTTTCATGGACAGAGGGTAATGATGCATAATGTGATTAGATCTCGAAATGCAGTGATGTCTGAAGTCATGATCTAACTGGACTATGCCATGGTGTGATGCCAGGGATCAATCCAATTAGATCATGGATCATGAGGTGTGTGCTTCTTTATTCAATCCTTTCCTTGGATTGAGCACTTAGGTCTTCCTGTGGTTGCATGTGTGGTTCATCTTGTTGTGTGGTTGCTTGGGTTATGTAACTTGAAACCTGGGGCCCTTGGCGACTGAAAAACATGACACAAAGTTCAACCGGATTGTTCTGGCTCTGTGGTTACACTTTCCTGTGAGAAAACTTGTCAACTGAAGCTTTAAAATAATGTAGCTGATCAAAATTACATATAAAACAAATCAGCTTCACAGTTATGCTAATATTGTTTCCTATTTATTGATATGGGAGCTAATATTCATTAAAGTAAAATATTTGAGACTCATAATAAATATTAAATGTGCTACTTATCCTTTATGAAATCATTTATGTATTAAGAAATATCACCACTTTAGTATTTTATAGCTGACAGTTTACTTTACAGTTGAAATTTGTGTCACTACTTTGAAATAGATCTTTCCTCAGTCATATGGAAACTGTAAGAAACAACTTCAAGTTTTTGTCCTTATTTACTTCAGTATGTATGGTAGTAAATTAAATTCGCATCTCAGATCATCTATTAGTTCATTTGTAAGTCGAAGAGGTTAGAATTACTGGGTATCTTATACAACTTGACCAACTCTACAGCAAGCTTTAGAGAAAACAAAATGTAACTTTAATTACTTGAGTTCATATTCTTTAGGAGAAAAGAAAATTTCTAAGAGTTTCTCACAATTTATCTCTATATATCTTTATATATTTCTGTAGTTTCTTTATATAAAGATATGTACAGATATAGAGAAACTATAGATATATATATACACATACATATACACAGACATATTTACATGCATATACACATATATATGTTTAGACAATTTTCTTTTTTACTAAAGAACGTGTGTGTATGTGCATGAGTATCTGCGTATATATGCATGTATATTTGTTTATATGTTTCATCAGAAAAACAAAGTAGTCGATGTCCCTTCTGAGCAATATCCTTAAAATCTTTCATTGGTCTCTGATTTCAGTTACCTTATAATGCACACTCTTTACCATACCCCTGTTATGACTATATGGACCATTTCATATTAAGAAATTTTGACTTATTAGATGAACCACAAGAAATCCAAAAAGTATAAAAAGTCATAATATTTCTGGTATATTTTATTTTAAAAATAATTGTATAGGCTCACTGGCTATATTTTCAGGTTTGTTACATGAATATATTTTGTAGTGATGAGATTTGGAATTCTAGTTTATTGCTTACCCAAATAGTAAATACTGTACTCAATAGATAATTTTCAACACTCATTCTTACCCCATTATCCTCCTTTTTGGAGTCCCCAGTATCTATTGTTCTTATCCATCACTCTGAATACCCATTGTTTAGCTCTTACTTATAAGTGAGAACATGAAATATTTGATTTTCTGATTCTGAGCTATTTCATTTAGGATAATGGCCTCAAGCTCCATCCATGTTCCTCCTGAGGACATGACTTCATTAATTTTATGATTACATAGTGTCCCATTGTGTACATATATCACACTTTCTTTATCCAGACATCTACTGATATATACTTACGTGGATTCAATGACTTTGCAATTGTGAGTAGTGAATTGTTTTGTGATAAACATGCGAGTGCAGATGTCTTTTTGATATAACGATTTCTTTTTCTTTGGGTAGATATCAGTAGTGGGATTTCTAGGTCACATGGTAGCTATATTTTCTGTTCTTTGAGAAATCTCCATATTGTTTGCCATCATGGTTGTGCCAATTTGCATTCCCATGAACAGTGTATACGCTCTCCCTTTTTCTCTTTATCCTCACTGACATCTGTTGTTTTTGACTTTTTAAGCACAGCAATCTGATGGCTGTGAGTTGATATCTCATTATGCTTTTAATTTGTATGTCTCTGATAATTAACAAGGTAGAAAATTTTTTCATATGTTTGCTTGCCACTTTTATGTCTTCTTTTGAGAAGTGTCTGTTCATGTCTTTGGCCCATTTTTTAACTGAGTTTTTCTTTTTTAATCTTTTGAGTGGTTTGAGCTACTTGTAAATTCTGGATATTACTCCTCTTCAGATGCGTAATTGGCACACATCTTCTCCCATTTTTATGTTGTCTGTTTACACTCTTGATTATTACTTTGCTGTGCACATACTTTTTAGATTAATTCTCATTTCATTTTTGTCAATTTACTTTTAATGTCTTATTTTAAAATTATTTGCCTTGGTCAATGTCCTGAAAAGCTTATTCTAGGTTTTTTCTAGGTTGTTTATAGGTTCAGGTCTTAATTTCAATTCTTTCTTCTTCCTTCCTTCCTTCCTTCCTTCCTTCCTTCTTTCTTTCCTTTTTTCTTTCTGTCTCTCCTTCCATCCTTCCTTCCTTCCTTCATTCATTCCTTCCTTCCTCTCTCTCTCCCCTTCTTTCTTGCTTCTTTCTTATCTTTCTCTCTCTCCCTTCCTTCCTTCCTTTTCTTTCTTTCTTTCTTTCTTTCTTTCTTTCTTT